>NC_092116.1:20624869-20705359 GCF_045679555.1 Salvelinus alpinus
TTTTGTGTGCATATAACTTGTCAAAAAGCATTTTTATGACCAAATTCACATTATTTAGTGTAGACAAAAACAAAATCATGAGTGTTTGAGATTTGGTCCCTGATTGGTGAAAAACTCTTCCAATATAATTATGTTTGAAGCACAAAATATTTTGCAGGTAGGCCATCTCTCTCTTTCTCTCTCATCATGTCACAAACTGACAGGCTCCTAGAGGAAGGGAAATAAAAGGCCCCAGCTCACTCAACTGCCACTCCCCTCTCCAACAGCAATCAGCCCAGAACATCCTGAAGTCAGAACATCTAAAAGATCATCTGGGAATCCTCTCTTCCTCATGGAGCTTTTTGAAGGTGATTTGAATATTCAATGTGATGTTTGGATATAGATATATATTATTTAAGACATATGTATTCATTGTTTTTGTTGACATGTATGTTTTTTATTTTTAAATTAAGGCTATTTATCCATTGAGCAGAAGCCATTGTTTGTATTCATACTGTTTGTAGACAATAGCTTCTGCCCTCTTAGGTTCTATTTGAACTTCTTATCGTATCAAAACCTCTCAGACTAGAAGCTATGATTAGAAACTATGATTGGAAACTATGATTGGAAACTATGATTAGAAACTATGATCAGAAACTATGACAAACTATGATCAAACTATGATAAGAAACTATGATTAGAAACTATGATCAAACTATGATAAGAAACTATGACCAACGTTGAAGCCATGTCCGTGGGTGTGATGATCTATTATGTCATTGTGTAATACTACTCTCTCGCTCTCTCTTTCTACTACCTCCCTCAATGTATACCAAAGTGAAAAATATTTTACAACGTTTCACTGTTTGTATTGCAACAGTTCTGATAGACTATGACATCACATTTTTGGGGAATTATGAATATAATGTGTTACATAGAATTATTAATATAATCTGTATACATGTCATTCTATACTGAAAACAGGTACATTATGAAAGATGTTGTTGTTGATGTCATAACAACATTTTTATTCACGTCTCAATTTAGGATAATACTGTTCATTCTTATTTGACATAAATTGTATTATTTATGTCGTCTCATACCATGCTAATACACTCCCAAGCAATGCAAGCAGATGTGGAATTAACCCCAAAACAGTTGTGTGTCTTTTTGGATCAAGAATTGATCCAGAATACCAATAGGCTTGATCAGATCCTCTTTCCTATTCAGGCATCATATAATGCACAGCCACATGCAAATCCATAAACTCCACCAATAAAATCGTGAATGTTAAAGATTTGTTCACACTGGGGATTTTGAAAGAGGGGGATTCGAACCCCAAAGTAATAGTGGGAAGAAAGATCATAAAGGTAATTTCAGAATCAGGTTTAGGGGGGTAATAACTTTATGGAAACCACTAATCACACTATGTGGATTATAAACATGTACAGACATTAGAGAAGTAATAATGATGAAAGGCTATGCAATGTACAACAGTGGTCTTCTGTAACAAGCAATACGTGTTAAATATGTTTACATACATCAATGACTGAATGGTTTCACAAACTCCTTTTAAAGATTTTATAAGTATAACAAGCCACATTCATCAGTCTGAATTAGTTTTACACATAATCAATAATAATTTAAGGTCAATAAAGGTTTTCTGCAAAATAATGAAAGCATAATGTAGTTCAGATAGAGCCCGATCAGCAGGGAGGGCGATAGAGTACACAACTGTATCGTTTGCATACAGTTGCAGGTAACAGATAATTATATTTATATGTTTATAATCGGAAAGTATGTTTTTAGAGGGGAGGGAAATACTGTTTATGTTAAACTGCTGTTTTCTGTTTGTGAAACCTTGAAATGTACACAATGAGAAGTGATTTTGTAACAAAAATGTTGAATGGGTAATTTAATCAAAAATATGTCATTGTATGTTTGAATTAGCGCTCATATAAACTGTTTTCATCACTGTCATGTAAACCCATTCTTGTAAGTTGGAGCTACTGTACATGATTGTCTGGGGCTGCTGTACAGAGAAGTTGTAGTGCGTCTTTTAAATGTTTATATCACTCACGGTCAGCTCCTCCAATCTCATGTAGTCTTTTTGGGGGTTTATCCATAAGGCCGGGTTTGAGCACTGGACAAGATGTTGACATTTCTGGGTATGTCTCACCTGTAACAAAATAATAACAATAATAATATATGCTCTCTCTAATTCTCTCTTTCTCACTTTCTTTCTCTCTCTCGGAGGACCTGAGCCCTAGGACCATGCCTCAGGACTACCTGGCATGATGACTCCTTGCTGTCCCCAGTCCACCTGGCCGTGCTGCTGCTCCAGTTTCAACTGTTCTGCCTGCGGCTATGGAACCCTGACCTGTTCACCGGACGTGCTACCTTTCCCAGACCTGCTGTTTTCAACTCTCTAGAGACAGCAGGAGCGGTAGAGATACTCTTAATGATCGGCTATGAAAAGCCAACTGACATTTACTCCTGAAGTGCTGACTTGCTGCACCCTCGACAACTACTGTGATTATTATTATTTGACCATGCTGGTCATTTATGAACATTTGAACATCTTGGCCATGTTCTGTTATAATCTCCACCCGGCACAGCCAGAAGAGGACTGTCCACCCCTCATAGCCTGGTTCCTCTCTAGGTTTCTTCCTAGGTTTTGGCCTTTCTAGGGAGTTTTTCCTAGCCACCGTGCTTCTACACCTGCATTGCTTGCTGTTTGGGGTTTTAGGCTGGGTTTCTGTACAGCACTTTGAGATATCAGCTGATGTAAGAAGGGCTATATAAATACATTTGATTTGATTTAATTTGATAATAATGATGATTATGATGATAATCATATTATTATATTATTTTAGAATAATACAAATCTGTCACTCAATCAAATGTATTTCTTAAAACCACTTTTCGCATCAGCAGTTGTCTCAAAGTTTTTTTACAGATATCCAGCCTAAAAACCTAAAACCTAAGAGAGAGAGCGAAAGAGAGAGACACAGAGAGTTCATTAAAGGTAACTTACATGTTCTTTACAACCTTTTTTATTTTCTTCTAAAACTTTGTACAGACATGTGAACATACATTTACAATTATTAAAAGTTTACTATGCAAAAAAAAACAATTAAACTAAAGTGTTTTTTTACTAAACCTTTATATAAATCCTACATATTATTATTACACAATACAACACTGTAATGCCCAATATATGTTTATATGTGTAATTATTGTTTTTGTTGAGACAGAGGGACAGAGAGAGAGAGAGAGATTTAATTAATTGAAGGTAAATACAATTTTCTTTCAAACCTTTTATTTTCTTCAAACACTTTACAACATTAATTTAATTATAGTATACAAATTATTAACGTTGTACTATACAACATTAAATATTAAACTATGACACTAATGTTTATTATTAAACCTTTATATGGATCAGACCTGTTATTATTACACATCACTACACGATACATGTTTTCTTTTGTTGTTAACACATGAGAAAATCTCCCATTTTTGGGCTGGAATAAGATGTTGAGGCAGCTGTGTGTGAAAAGCTTCACTGTTGAATCGTCCGGTTGGAAAATGTAACCTATATGGCCCTCACTCATATCAATTCCACCATTAAAACAAGCAGGTGAATCACAAAGAATGGCATCAATGGTTTTGTCATTGTGCCCCAATCATGAAGGACACAATTCACCTAGAATAGGTCTAGGAGACATTTTTCTGTAGTTTTCTGTGGTTTATCTCTCTTGAGGTTTCTTCTCGCTCGTAGTGTTCACAGGACAAGTCTAAGACTTACTAATACTCAGGCAGACCTACCCGGAAATTACTTTTTTCAAACACATTTTCTTTAAGTTCAACAAGGTCACTATGCGACACATCAATCACCAGGCCATCACTTTTTATTTCAAACATGTGCTTCGCTTCAAAGGAACAGCTGCACTATCAAGTTACATAAGCACACACTAAATATTGTGAGAACATTAACAAGTCAAACACAGGAGACAGAAAAAACGAATCAATCACTTTTTGACAGCAACCGTCTACTATATTCTCTCTAATGTGCTTAGAGCTTTGAAACAACTGCCTTTTTAAGTTTCTCTTTTGAGTTTTGTACTAAACACATACTTGTGAAAATTGAACACACACACTTGTTTTTTATCCTTGTGGGGACCTAACATTAACCTTAACCCCTAAACCTAACCCTTAATCCTAATTGTAACCCTAAACTTAACCCCTAATCTTAAATTGTCTTTGCCCTTGTGGGGATGTGGGAAATGTCCCCACGAGGGAGAGTTGTCCTTGTTTTACTATCCTTGTGGGGACTTTTGGGGATTTCACGTCCCCACGAGGATAGAAGAACAAAAACCACACACACAACAAACTGTCAGAACACTTGAACACTTTGCAACTATCTTAAAGGAAACTGTAATGTGAACCTCAGCCTGAAGAGAAGGAGAAGGAGGTAGAAACCACACAATGTTCAATTTAGAAGTGGGGGAGATTACATCTGGTATCTTACTTTGAATGACTCAAAGACTAAATAAACAACGGTAGCATTTACTCACCTCACTACTTCCTCCGTCCTCTTTGAAGTTGTTTATGACTTAATGGGGGACTTCTGTGTTGTGCAAAGTTTACCTCCTGATGACACACTTTGCTGAAGTAAAGTGTCAAATTAAATCATAATGCCAGATAATAATGAGGTTGACAGTATTTTTTCTCAGACCTGTGCTCTACAGTCTTGTTGCTGGTGCTGAGCGATTAGAGCTTTTTGAGGTCTGTTCGGTTTCGGTTCGATTATTAAAGAATAATCACGGATTTCGGTTGTGATTATATGGGTTGAACATTATAAAAAAAATGACAATTAATAAATAAACAGTTAATATAGGTCCCATGATGGTAGGGACTTTACTGCAGTCCATTACTGCTTATCATTTATTAACATTACTTTACTTTAATAAAATGTCAGTTGTTGTGTAAATTACATTTGTTTTATTTGATTGCTTTATTATTTCATTCCATTTCATCTCTAGAGCTGCTGCCTATGCTGTCTGACAAAAATCTCTATTTTGTAGTTCTTTAATAAGGCATACTTTTATGATCATGTATTTTCAGGTAGAGATAGCTCGAAAGCATCAGTTGCTCTCTATGTCCTCTTCTGTAGCATTGAAAGAAACACAACTGGACAAGTAGATGCACAATGGATTATGGTCACTGTAGTTAATTGCCACGTTTTATGCACGAAACTATATAGAATATTGGCCTGTTAAACTACAACTCCCTACTTCATCGCACAGTTCAGGCTGGCTCTGGTTTATCTATAGAGAAACTGTGCATTGTGTGCATTGAGCTCGCAGAAAAATAACTGAAAGAAGTGGAATTCAAATAATTGAACAAACATCAGTCAATTAGTTGTTTAAAAAATGGAACCCCCCCCCCCCCCCACCCCCAACATGTAGGTTAATCTCTCAGCACTACTTTTTGCTATCGTAAACGTAGAAATATCCAACATCTTAAAGCTACTTCCAGTATGTGTATCTCTGGTGCATCAGCAGCCATAGCTGCAGGAAGGAGAGGTGCTGATGGTGCCGCAGCACCTTCTGAAAAATCTGAATAAAAAATATATACAGTACCAGTCAAACGTTTGGACAAACCTACTAATTCCAGGGTTTTTCTTTATTTTTTATATTTTCTTGCATTTCAAAAATTATGGAACAAAAAAAATATAGAAAATCTTTTTTTATTTGTATTATCTTCTACCAGATCTAATGTGTTATATTCTCCTATATTAATTTCACATTTCCACAAAACTTCAAAGTGTTTCCTTTCAAATGGTATCAAGAATATTCATATCATTGCTTCAGGTCCTGAGCTACAGGGAGTTAGATTTGGGTGTATCATTTTAGGTGGAAATTTTAAAAAGGGGCAGATCCTTATGAAGACATGAAGGCCAGTAAATCCAGAGAATTTCAAGAACTTTAAAAGTTGCTTTAAGTGCAGTTGGAAAAACCATCAAGCACCATGAGGACCACCACAGGAAAGGAAGACCCAGAGTTACCTCTGCTGCACAGGATAAGTTCATTAGAGTTAACTGCACCTCAGATTGCAGCCCAAATAAATGCTTCACAAAGTTCAAGTAACAGACACATCTCAATATCAACTGTTCAGAGGAGTCTGCGTGAATCAGGACTTCGTGGTCAAATTGCTGCAAAGAAACCACTACTAAAGAACACCAATAAGAAGAAGAGACTTGCTTGGGCCAAAAAACATGAGCAATGGACATTAGACCAGTGGAAATCTGTCCTTTGGTCTTATGAGTCCAAATTTGAGAGTTTTGGTTCCAACCGCCATGTTGTTGTGAGACGCAGAGTAGGTGAATGGATGATCTCCGCATGTGTGGTTCCCACCGTGAAGCATGGAGGAGGAGGTGTGATGTTGTGGGGGTGGTTTGCTGGTGACACACAGTGATTTGTTTAGAATTCAAGGCACAATTAACCAGCATGGCTACCACAGCATTCTGCAGCGATACACCATCCCATCTGGTTTGCTTTTAGTAGGACTATCATTTGTTTTTCAATAGGACAATGACCCAACACACTTCCAGGCTGTGTAAGTGCTATTTGACCAAGAAGGAGAGTGATGGAGTGCTGCATCAGAAGACCTGGCCTCCACAATCACCCGACCCCAACCGAATTGAGAAGGTTTGGGATGAGTTGGACCGCAGAGTGAAGGAAAAGTGCTCAGCATATTTGGCAACTCCTTCAAGACTGTTGGAAAAGCATTCCAGGTGAAGCTGGTTGAGAGAATGCCAAGAGTGTGCAAAGCTGTCATCAAGTCAACACGTGGCTACTTTGAAGAATTGAAAATCTAAAATATATTTTGATTTGTTTAACACTTTTTTGGTTACTACATGATTTCATAGTTTTGATGTCTTCACTATTATTCTACAATGTAGAAAATGCAAAAAAATAATAATAATACTTGAATGAGTTATTGTGTCCAAACTTTGACTGGTACTGTACATTGAGTTGCTTAAATTAGCTATTCCTATCAACATTAATAAGAATTTCAATGACAGTGTGAAAAACTATCGTTGCCTGTCTTTACAGGTATAAGGCTATTCTCATGAGCCATAATCGAGCTCAGCTTTAAATGTCTGACTTTGTTATGGGAATGAGATATTGGCTATTTCTAACACATTTTGAAAGTGCAGAAATTAGACACAATGACTAAACATTATAGACAGCTGTGTCTAAACATTTAGCATGACTTTAACATGAGACGTTAACATATATGGTTAGGGTCAGGGGGTGTAGCTCCCTTTTAAAGTGTGAGTGACTGCGACAAGAAACTGAAAACCACTTCCTGTTGACTGGGTTCTGTGCTGAGAAGAGCTGTTTAAAGTTCTCAGGTGTGAAGGTGCTCTATTGAAGTGCTCTGTGTGTGAATCACTGTATTTCCATGCCAAGAAAGAATCAACTTTATCAGGCCCACATTTCATATAACAACATGGAATTGGAACTGAATCATTTCCTGGGGACTATTGATTCATACAGTTGAAGTCGGAAGTTTACATACACTTAGGTTGGAGTCATTAAAAGTCATTGTTCAACCACTCCACAAATTTCTTGTTAATTAACAAACTATAGATTTGGCAAGTCGGTTAGGACATCTACTTTGTGCATGACACAAGTCATTTTTCCAACAATTGTTTGCAGACAGATTATTTCACTTATAATTCACTGTATCACAATTCCAGTGGGTCAGAAGTTTACAAACACTAAGTTGACAGTGCCCTAAAACAGCTTGGAAAATTCCAGAAAATGATGTCATGGCTTTAGAAGCTTCTGATAGGCTAATTGACATCATTTGGAGGTCATTTGTCATTTGACATCAATTGGAGGTGTACCTGTGGATGTATTTCAAGGCCAACCTTCAAATTTAGTGATTCTTTGCTTGACATCATGGAAAAATCCAAAGAAATCAGCCAAGACCTCATAAAAAAAATTGTAGACCTCCACAAGTCTGGTTCATCCTTGGGAGCAATTTCCAAACGCCTGAAGGTACCACGTTCATCTGTAAAAACAATAGTACGCAAGTATAAACACCATTGGACCACACAGACATCATACGGCTCATGAAGGAGACTCGTTCTGTCTCCTAGAGATGAACATACTTTGGTGCGAAAAGTGCCAATAAATCCCAGAACAACAGCAATGGACCTTGTGAGGATGCTGGAGGAAACAGGTACAAAAGTATCTATATCCACAGTAAAACGAGTCCTATATCGACATAACCTGAAAGGCCGCTCAGTAAGGAAGAAGCCGCTGATCCAAAACCGCCATAAAAAATCCAGACTACGCTTTGCAACTGCACATAGGGACAAAGGCCGTACTTTTTGGAGGAATATCCTCTGGTCTGATGAAACAAAAATAGAACTGTTTGGCCATAATGACCATTGTTATGTTTGGAGGAAAAAGGGGGAGGCTTGCAAGCCGAAGAACACAATCCCAACCGTGAAGCACGGGGGTGGCAGCATCATGTTGTGGGGGTGCTTTGCTGCAGGAGGAACTGGTGCACTTCTCAAAATAGATGGCATCATGAGAAGGAAAATTATGTGGATATATTGAAGCAACATCTCAAGACATCAGTCAGGAAGTTAAAGCTTGGTCGCAAATGGGTCTTCCAAATGGACAATGACCCCAAGCATACTTCCAAAGTTGTGGCAAAATGGCTTAATTATGGACATCAAAGTCAAGGTATTGGAGTGGCCATCACAAAGCCCTGACCTCGATCCTATAGAAAATTTGTAGGCAGAACTGAGAAAGCTTGTTCGAGCAAGGAGGCCTACAAACCTGACTCAGTTCCACCAGCTCTGTCAGGAGGAATGGGCCAAAATTCACCCAAATTATTGAGGCAAGCTTGTGGAAGGCTACCCGAAACGTTTGACCCAAGTTAAACAATTTAAGGGCAATGCGACCAAATACTAATTGTATGTATGTAACTGTCTGACCCACTGGGAATGTGATGAAAGAAATAAAAGCTGAAATAAATCATAAATCTCTCTATTATTATTCTGACATGTTACATTCTTAAAATAAAGTGGTGATCCTAACTGACCTAAAACAGGGAATTTTTACTTGGATTAAATGTCAGGAACTGTTAAAAACTGAGTTTAAATGTAGTTAGCTAAGGTGTATGTAAACTTCCGACTTCAACTGTAGGTCCTTAATTTAAATAACATCTTTCCCAATCTCAAAATAAAAGTTCAAGTTTATTTGTCACATGCACTGTGAAATACTTGCGAGCCCTTCCCAACAATGCAGTATTCAATATTAAAATACTGATAATGGCAATCAATAATCAAGGAACAGTAGCATAATGGTATGCTACTGTGATAATCAATTTAGCAGCACCGTAGGTAAGAGGGGGTGTGTGCGTGTGTGTTACAGGCCCCACAAGGATAAAAGAACAAAACCACACACACAAGAAGCTCTCAGACCACATGAAACCTTTCCAACTATCTTAAAGGAAACTGTAAAGTGAACCTCAGCCAGACAAGAAGGAGAAGGAGGTAGAAAACACAGAATGTTCATTTTAGAACTGAGAGATGAAGTCTGGTATACTTCTGATCTGTCAACTCTGAGTGACTCAAATACTAAATAAAACAACAGTAGCATTTTCTCACCTCGCTACTTCCTCCGGGACCTCTGTGTTGTGCAACGTTGATCTCCTTATGACGCACTTTGTTGAAGTAAAGCATCAAATGAAGTCATAAAGCCAGATAATGAGGTTGACAGTATTCTCTCACAGATCTGTGTTCTACAGTCTTGTTGCTAGTGCTGAGCGATTAGTGTTTATTGAAGTCGGTTTGGTTTCGGTTTGATTATAAAAAATATAGTCACGATTTCGGTTTTGATTATTTGGGTTGAACGCTGTAACACAGAAAAAAACAATTAATAAAAGTCCCATGATGGTAATGACTGTCCATTACTACTTATTAATGTCACGTCTACAGTCGTGGCCAAAAGTTTTGAGAATGACACAAATATAAATTTTCACAAAGTCTGCTGCCTCAGTTTGTATGATGGCAATTTGCATATACTCCAGAATGTTATGAAGAGTGATCAGATGAATTGCAATTAATTGCAAGTCCCTCTTTGCCATGCAAATGAACTGAATCCCCCCAAAACATTTCCACTGCACCTCGAGGCCGTCCCCCTGACCAGCATAGTCCCGTGGCTGGAGCCGTGCGTCGGGGGGGTACTGTCACGTCTACTCCCGCTCCCCCTCTCCAGCGTTCGACGTCGCCGGTTTACTAATCACTGGCTCAGACAACCATCATTAAGCACACCTGACACCATCTTTACTAACACCTGCGCCTCATGAGACACACCTGGACTCCATAATTTCACTGATTACCTCCCATATCTGTCACTCCCTTAGTTCCATTCCCCAGGAGGCATTGGTTATGCACCTGTTTCTCGTCTCCCAGGGTCTCCGTTACAATTAACCATTTATTCACACTACTTTACTTGAATCTAAAAAATATTTCAGCATCTCAGCTTTTGCAAAAATGGAAGTTGTATAATTAACAACAGTATCTTGCAGGATGCAATAGTTGGAATTGTAAGAGTTGCCCTGTTCCTTTCTCTGCAATCATCATTCTAATGGAATCCAGAAAGAACAAAACCCTGTCCTCAAACATTTACATCAAAAAGTGCAGTTATGGGCAAAGACCCAAAACATCCACATCAAATTAAATATTTTTCTTGATCAAATAATATAGAAAACCACTTTTTGTGCAGTTTTCATTTACCATCCTTACAAACCACTTCATGTAAATGTACATTACTGTATTGTATATATGCTGGTCATCTAGGTTAGAACCTGTAGACTTTCCATCACCATGAAGAAAAACAATGTTCAATACAGTAACTGAGTACATTGAGACATCAAGTGGTTTGTGATGATGTGGCTCAGTTGGTAGAGCATTGTGCTTGTAAATCTAGGGTTGTGGGTTTAATTCCCACGGGGGACCAGTACAAAAAAGTATGAAAATATATTCACTCACTACTATGTCTACTAAAAAGAATGAATAGACCATTTCAATTTTCACATAGAAATAACTTGCATTTGCAAAGTCTTTCAAGAAACTGGAAAGCAAACCTGTATCAAGAAAGTTTTTTTTAGATTCCGCAAATATGATCAGATTAACTGTTTTGCACAGATAAGTATTAGACTAATTTTTACTCAAAAGTTGTGCACTGGGCCTTTACTAGTCCTCTATTAGCAGACCTATATAGGTGTCTTCAGTGTGGGCAATTTTGTTTTTATTTTTTGCATTAAATTACATTTCTCAATACATTAAGGCCACTACTCTACTACCAGATGTCTACAACACAAAATACATGTGTACGTGTATTTTGTGCATTGTACATACGTGTACATTGTTAACAGCTGTCTAAATAGTTAGCAAGACGTTTAAATGAGACGCTAACATCTATGGTTAGAGTGAGGGGGTGTAGCTCCCTTTCAAAGGTGTGAGTGACCGCGACAAGAAACTGAAAACCACTTCCTGTTGACTGGGTTCTCTGCTGAGAAGAGCTGTTTAAAGTTCTCAGGTGTGAAGGTGCTCTGAGGCTGAATCACTGTATTTCCATGGCAAGAAAGAATCAACTTGATCAGACCCACATTTCATATAATAACATGGAACTGAATTTTTTTCCTGGCTGGCTGACTCATAGATGCTTAATTTAAAATAAGATATTTCCAATATCAAAATAAATGTAAACCCCCTGCAAGTTCCCTTCATGGACGTGAGGCATCAAAAGAGAATGACTTCATTTGATAGAGATGGACTAAAACAGAGCTGTTGGAAATCTTCCCATTTATTAAAACAGACATTTCATTGTATATTAGCTGTTAGCATAATGAGGTTCCAGTATTACAGATGGGCCCTGACCTTTCCTATCACGTTATAAACATTATCACAGACATGGGGCGCGATCAGCAGGACACAATGTTTACAAATCTTCAGTTAGAAATGTACTATGTAGAACAAACAGGCCTCTCTTACATGTAGAATGAGAAATCAGTCATTCGTGGCATTCCTGTCTGCAACTTTCCTACGTTTGGCTACTGAACGTGGCCCTGATGAAACCTCTGACCTACACAGCTCTGACAGGCATTACAAAATACATTTACTGGCACCATAGAAAAGGACTGGCCTTGGTACCAGTCTGTTTGTGCCATCATGACACTCCTTGTCATGCCAAACAGTCGGTGGAATGATAGCACAAATAGATGTTGGACCAGGCTAGAAAAGGATTTGTTTGATAATGACACCTAATATAGTAGGGAGGAGTTATTTACAGTAAAAATATCACTGGCACATCAAAAGGCACGTTTTAGAAGGACCACTGGAGTGATCAGGTATTGAAGTACAGTCTAAGGAGGAATAACAAGTACATACATATGAACATGCATATGTTAAAGCACACATACAGTGTTCTTGGAAAGTATTCAGACCCCTTGACTTTTTCCAAATTGTGTTAAGTTACAGCCTTATTCGAAAACAGATTAAAGTCATCAATGCCTGGTACGGCAATTGCTCTGCCTCTGACCGCAAGGCACTACAGAGGGTAGTGCATACGGCTCAGTACATCACTGGGGCTAAGCTGCCTGCCATCCAGGACCTCTACACCAGGCAGTGTCAGAGGAAGGCCCTAAAAATTGTCAAAGACCCCAGCCACCCCAGTCATAGACTGTTCTCTCTACTACCGCATGGCAAGTGGTACCGGAGTGCCAAGTCTAGGACAAAAAGGCTTCTCAACAGTTTTTACCCCCAAGCCATAAGACTCCTGAACAGGTAATCAAATGGCTACCTGGAATTTTTGCATTGTGTGCCCCCCCAACCCCTCTTTTACGCTGCTGCTACTCTCTGTTTATCATCTATGCATAGTCACTTCAACTATACATTCATGTACATACTACCTCAATTGGGCCGACCAACCAGTGCTCCCGTACATTGGCTAACCAGGCTATCTGCATTGTGTCCCACCACCCACCACCCATCACCCACCAACCCCTCTTTTACGCTACTGCTACTCTCTGTTCATCATATATGCATAGTCACTTTAACCATATCTACATGCACATACTACCTCAATCAGCCGGTGTCTGTATGCAGCCTCGCTACTTTTATAGCCTTGCTACTGTATATAGCCTGTCTTTTTACAGTTGTTTTATTTCTTTACTTACCTATTGTTCACCTAATACCATTTTTGTACTATTGGTTAGAGCCTGTAAGTAAGCATTTCACTGTAAGGCCTGTTGTATTCGGCACACGTGACAAATAAACTTTGATTTGATTTGATACATACAGTGCATTCCCGAAAGTATTCAGACTCCTTTACTTTTTCCACATTTTGTTATGTTACAGCCTTATACTAAAATGTATTAAATTAATTGTTTTCCTAATTAATCTACACATAATACCCCATAATAACAAAGTGAAAAAAGGTTTAGACATTTTTACAAATTTATAAAAAAATGTACATAAGTACTCAGACCATTTAATATGAGACTCAATTGAGCTCAGGTGCATCCTGTTTCCATTGATCATCCTTGAGATGTTTCTACAACTTGATTGGAGTCCACCTGTGGTAAATTCAATTGATTGGACATGATTTGGAAAGGCACACACCTGTCTATATAAGGTCCCACCGTTGACAGTAGTGAGAATTAGATATGGCTCATTGATTTTGTTGTTAAGGTTGATTTAAAGGAAGAGGTCATTTAATCAACTCAATGTCAATAGTGAGGTCTATCATGAGATTGTTCAGTAATACATCTCAATAGCTTCGCAGCAACGCTCCCCATCCAACCTGACAGAGAGCTTGAGAGGATCTGCAGAGAAGAATGGGAGAAACTCCCCAAATACAGGTGTGACAAGTTTGTAGCGTCATACCCAAGAAGACTTGAGGCTGTAATCACTGCCAAAGGTGCATCAACAAAGTACTGAGTAAAGGGTCTGAATACTTATGTCAATGTATTAAAAATAAACTGAAATATCACATTTCCAAAAATGTATCAAATGTGTTGTCATTATGGTGTGTAGATGAGGGAAAAAATAATTGTATAAGAAGGCTGTAACATAACAAAATGTGGAAAAAATCAAGTGGTCTGAGTACTTTCCCGAATGCACTGTATTTGGGCCGGCAGGTATCCAAGTGGTTAGAGCATTGGGCATGTAATGGAAAGGTTGCTGGATTGAATCCCCAAGCTGACAAGGTAAAAATATGTTGTTCTGCCACTGAACAAGGCAGTTAACCCACTGTTCCCTGGTAGGCCATCATTGTAAATAAGAATTTGTTCTTAACTGACTTGCCTAGTGAAATAAATAAAAATCGATATGATATATTCAAGAAAAATAACATGGTTTCTGTCTCCAGTATTTCCACTCTTATGTCCTGCAGACAGAGTACCTTTCTGTATTAATAACAGTACTATGATTCTCTGATTATGTCCTCGTAAACCTTGTCTGGGCAAAACAGTCAACCTTAACCTTTCAAAAACCACACTGTGTACTTCAATTAAAAAATATATAAAATCCAATAACAATGTGTGAAGACCAGATGTTTTTTTTAAATTTCAACTTATTTTAGAAGCAATAGTAAATTATTCAAGAAAAGTGTCAACATATTTGTGTCACGTTCTGACCTTTATTTCCCTTGTTTTGTCTTTATTTAGTATGGTCAGGGCATGAGTTGGGGTGGGCAGTCTATGTTTTGTATTTCTATTTTTTCCTATTTCTGTGTTTGGCCTGATATGGTTCTCAATCAGAGGCAGATGTTTTATGTTGTCTCTGATTGGGAACCATATTTAGGTAGCCTGTTTTGTGTTGGGTTTTGTGGGTGGTTGTTTTCAGTCTTTGTGTGTCTGCACCAGATAGAACTGTTTCGGTTGTCACTTCTGTTGTTTTGTATTTTGAGTGTTCACCTTTATTAAAGTAAGATGAATAATTACCACGCTGCGCATTGGTCCTCCGATCCTTCTAACTTATCCTCCTCAGACGAGGAAGACAGCCGTTACAATTTGGCAGAAAATATTTCCTTCTGCTGGGACATACTTTATGGAGTAATGGGTTCTCTTCTCCCTTTTCTAGGTACTGGGACTCCAATGAGACAAATAACCATGGGCCTAAAGGTGAAATAGAAAACTGTCTCCTATTTGGTCAACACTGTTCCAAAGATAAAAATTGTTGGTTTGACTTTCCATGTGCCGAACCATCTAAGAGAATCTGTGAGAGTCGTGCAGTCTGTGAAAGTCGGGCAGCCACTCCATAGTGAAGCCAAATGTAGTGTATTGAATGAGTAACCAGCACAATCCACCGTATTGTTGGGTAGAACAGTATAGTTTCCTAGACAGAGATTTAAATCTCCTGGACTAAGAAGAATATCCAATGGAGATTCTCTATTTAAAGTAGATAATAGTCCAGGAATAGGTTTTATTCTGTGTCCAGGAAAACCGACCCATGATGTATGATTTGAATGTTAACGCAGAGTAGCCTACTAGCTATATTTGAGGGCTGTGGCTGCGAATAGAGGTTTTTGAAAACCACTTAAAGCTACGGATCCAGATGACGTTCTGCGAATGTGTTATATTACTCACCCTCTTCATGATGTAGCCTATGCCTCATATTCCTGAACAGCTGAAATTAATAATAAACGTGTCAATTTGAATAAATATTCAAGGCCATTATGAAGGTTACAGCGTTCTCTCTGTTTTAACCCATAGAAGTCCCAGCCAGCTGACTACTTCAAAATGGTGAAAGCCCTCAATGGCGCTGACCATGCTAAAATGGGCTTTTGGGCACGAGTTCTCTATCAATCTCTATGGCTACTCAAGACAAAGGCGATCATCGCCAATCAAGGAGAGGAAGCAGCAGTGAAGCGCTGAGCAGCAGAGTGGGCAGCAGCTACATTAAAAGTTATCAATTGGCAATCTCTATCTGTAGCCACGACAAATCAGGATCCAGAAAATCTGGAACCGCAGCCACACCGATATGTCAGATTGTGTCCACAGGACAAATTCTTACGATTTTAGCCATAATTTACTGCCATACCTCTGTAGTTCCTTCCCATAACCAGCTGGATGTGACAGTTACTGAGATGGAAAGATGGATACCTTTTATAGTTATATTTGTAAATATGATTTCTCAGAATATGAACAATTAGACACAGTATGTATTAGAAAGATAATTATGGAAAAATAATGACATACTCAGATGGTTGGTTGATTGATTGACTGTTGATTGATGTATTGATTGGTCTTTCAATCAAACAATACATCAATTAGTTGATTGAATGGGCTCCCCATTTTAAAATTTCCCTGTTTTGTATATAATGTTTATTTTCAAGCATGTGAAGTGCTGCTGTATTAATCAGCATGTTTTATCATTTTCATATACAGAAAATAACACAGTATGCATAACGATTTATTATTAAAGGGGAAATCTGCAGTTCAAATACTAAGAATGCCATCATCCTGCCACCTTTTTAAGGTTAACAGCTTAGTGATGGGGCTGGAGAAATGTAACCACTTAAATTTATAGATGAGGCTATGGATGCTATGGACTGACCATTCACGACATCAAAATTATAGTTCTAACTATGTTTTGAAGCAATACAGTGTCTGTTTAGAATTACATTGTTTACAAACAATGGAGTTGAAACAAACATAAGTTATATTAACCAATAGTTATATATAATCAATTTAAAAGTCCCCAAAATTGATGTAGCAATCACAGATTGCCACTTCAAATATGGATGAAATTAGACCCAAACAAAATAAAAAATAAATTATCATAATTCTCTCTTCTTTGTAACTTCCCCTGTGTTTGCTGTTCGGTATCTGAGTCTATGGGTCAAGTCTTAGTCAATGTAACATCAGGGGATGGAGGGGTAGTTTAGTAAGGTAGTTTGTCTGGTTTGTTGACATTATTCACATATTTGTTCACTGGGTGGCGATGTGCTATAGCTGGCTCCTGTACTGTGCTGTAGATCGATGAAGGCTCTGCCTCAGAAGGCATACGTGGTCCTGGCCTCTCTCTTTTTGAACAGCCCACTTTGTCCACTAGGTGGCGCTCTTCTACTGCTGGTTGCTGCACAGTGCTGTAGAGTGCCTCTGCCTGTGGTTCTGTACTTTCTTCTGGTAAAGTGTACCCTTTGTCCACTGGGTGGTGTTCTTCTACTGCTGCTGCTGGTACTGCTCCTGGTCTGCCTGCAGTGACGTAGATAGATGTCACCTCAGAACCAGGGGTGTTTTGTGGTTCTGGTCTTCCTCGTATAGCGGCCACTGGGTTGTCAACTTCTGTAATAACGGCCTGTTAGAAGAAGAGAAATGTGAGAAACAACACAGAGTCGCTGATGTGGCACCGACCGCTCAGCAGAATTGAGTGCTCCTGATCTCTCTGGCCGACCTGAGTAAGACCCTTGCAAGGCTGCCGGCCCAGAAAGCATCCCAAGCCTCGTCCTCAGAGCATGTGCAGAACAGCTGGCTGGAGTGTTTACGGACATATTCAATCTCTCCCTTTCCTAGTCTGTTGTCCCCACTTGCTTTAAGTTGTTCACCATTGTTCTGTACGCAAGAAAGCAAAGGTAACAACTAAATGACTATCGCCCCGTAACACTCATTATGAAGTGCTTTGAGGGGCTAGTTGAGGATCATATCACGCCCCTAAGACCCTCACAAACTTCTACAGATGCACCATCGCAAGCATTCTGTAGGGCTGTATCACCTCCTGGTACGGCAACTGAACCGCCCGCAACCACAGCACCTGGAGTAACAGGAAGACCAAGAACGTCAAAGACCTCAGCAACCTAGTCACGGCCTGTTCACCCCGCTACCATCTAGAAGGCAGAGACAGTACAGGTGCATCAAAGCTGGGACCGAAAGACTGAAAAACAGCTTCTATCTCCAGGCCATCAGACTGTTAAACAGTCATCACTAGCCGGCCTACGCCAGGTACCCTGCCCTGAACCTTAGACGCTGTCACTAGCCGGCTACCACCCGGTACTCTACCCTGCACCTTGGGAGACTGCTGCCCTATGCAAATAGTAATTTGGTCACTTTAATAATGTTTACATACTGTTTTACCCACTCTACATGTATATGCTGTATTCTACCCTTACGTAAAAACCACATGAATTTCACGTGATCTAATGTGACGTTAATGTGATAACATGTGACAACATGTAAAAGCAACATGTGATAACATGAAACAACGCATATAAAAACATGGGGATGCAACATTTTTCTTTTAACTACACATAACATTTTATTGTTTTTCAACAGGGGAAAGTGCAAATTTATTTTTCACATGTAAATGTGTTTTACATGTGAAACTGCAAATTCCACATGTGAATCTGCAAATTCCACATGTGAATCTGCAATTCGTGTGAGCTGATAATGTCATGCATGTGAGCTGCTAACATGAAAAGGTGCTGTTACATGGATTCACATGTGAAAAGATCAACTCAAATTTCACGATTTATTTTCATAAGGGAAGTAATTAAATGCCATGTGGTTTTAAGTAGTACACTATTCAGCTAAAATAATGTAAAAATCTTGTCTCTTAAACTCTTACGCTCTCTGGTGCCATTTTCTAAATGACATAATATTGTATACTACCCTAATAAAGTACATTTCAGTTTCAAAACTATAACTCCTACAAATGCATGCTTAGTACTGTTAGAAAGGTAAGAAATGTGGGATTCTGATAATGATGTGACTACTGCAGAGCCTACAGATACAGCAGGCCCAAAAAAACTGAAATGTACCGTTTTTTTAACTGTTTTTTCTTCGAGGAGGGGGGGGACGTCTTAAAATGATCCAAGCAATTAGGCCTTTAAAGGTATCGAGTTTGTTTTTTGGATGGTGGTGGGGTGGGGGGTTCTTAGGACATGACCAGCAGTAAGATTTGAGTTCAACTTCCAAAAAGACATGAGCTGTGGCTATCCCCCAAAACTCTGTACAGGGCCCAAAACAACTTCTCAAAGTTGAACAAAAATACAATTACATTTGACATGATTACTTAATACTGACTTTTCAATATGACCCCATCTGGGATTTAATCTCACATCCTCTGGTTTTGGGACACGCTGATCTTTCTTCTGCGCCACAAAGACTGTAGCATTCTCACAAGTCCCCTTAGGGGCAGGGTTTCTACTAAGCTGACATATTGAATTGTTTTAAGATGGTCATACCATGGATCATTTAGCTATTAAATTTTGAATTTTAGGAACCCTTTATGTATCAAAAAATTATTTAAAAAAATATTTGATGAAATTTGGTGTTACTGCAATTGGCCCTCCGAAATGCGTTGAATAACACATTCATACATGGCAAAACAGATCTGAGAGATAAAAAAATATATAATCCTGAGCTTTCTCATAAGTGTTTTACCCAAATTTACCCCCCCCATTTTTAAAGGCACAAAACTATTTCCATAAATTTGTTTTAATTGGTACTGTGTTACCTTTAGACGAGTCTTGTGAGGCTTGTTGGGGTCTTAGAGCAATCCGAAGAACACCATCGTGTTCTTGAGAGTGATCTTTCCAGAGGGGTGATAGTAGTGTATAGCCCAAACTGTTCGGGATGCTTCGGAAGTTTTCATGAGAAGACACTTTTTTTAGGATGTGTCCTGCTCTGACAAACACCACTGTAGCTCTGCCACCTTCCACTGCAGCTGCGGAAGGCCGATATCGGCGGATGTTGTGGATTGAGACGCAGGGGTGTAATCATTAGCCAAATAGAAAATGTTTCTGTTGGACAAATTCAGGTCGATCCCTCCCGTTTCGTTGCGTTTGCTTCCGTTTAAGAAACGCGGTTGCTACTGTGTAATGAATACACCCCAGATACATCTAGCTTAAACATACAGGTTTTGATGGGGGCATAGACATCGACTTTAGGGGGTTAAACATGATTGACAGAGCGGGTACCTGCATTGACTGCTGCTCTTTAGGGGATTGCCGTCTTCTGGTTGTTATGATGTATCCTACACCAACTAACACACCAACAAAGAAGACTACACCAGTAACACTGCCCATAATGGTCCCAACTGGTAATGTTGAAGCTCTCCCCTTCTTCTCACCTATACCTGAGAGGTTACATATACATATACACACACACATATATTGTTATTGGGAAATTATGGGAAATTTTATAACTGTAATATAATTATTGCAATGATATTAAAACGTTCTTGATAAACAAATGTACAATGGTATGCACAGAAGGTGGAAGCTAGTAAATTAGACTTACATATGTCCTCCATGCGTTGTGAGTTGGTCTCTGCACTGAAGTTATTTTTGCCAGTGCACTGGATAGTCCCGTTGTCATTGGAGATGATGATGTTGACTCTGGTGTGTGAAAGAGACTGCTGTGACAGTGTGCACTGACCTCCATCACAGACAGACAACACCCACACACCTGTAACTGAACAGTTCACTGTGACGTCACACATTCCATCACTATAGTTGGAGGAGCGAGACACCACCTCCATGACTGGTATGGAAACAGCTTCTAAAATAAGTGATAATATCAAAGTTCACAAAAATGTTAAGATGTCCTAAAAGATCATTCATCAAACCAAGCAGGTGACAGTAGGCATGTTTGCATTTTCAGGTTTATTCGACAAAAGCAATAAAAAAAACATGTGTAATGGAAAGGCAGCTACGAGATAAATATTCTAAAGATCGACAAAAATGGTATCCTTTCGAAACGGATATTTATTTTTTCTAACTTTCTTTTTTGCAACAAATGACGGAAACGGTGTTTTCATATAAATCATCATTGCCGAATAATTTTTAAGGCAAGCGGGCAAGTGATGTCATTTGTATTTGTTTATGTAACCTTTAATTAACTAGGCAAGTCAGTTAAGAACAAATTATTATTTACAATGACGGCCTACACCGGCCTGACCCGGATGACGCTGGGCCAATTGTGCGCCGCCTGGGACTCCCAATCACCGCCGGTTGTGATTCAGCCTGTTATGTGGTACAGTCATCACATAACATTTCATTCTAAATATCTACTGCTTGCTAAATCTATTTTTAAACTATAAAATAATGTTTATTTGCAGGAAAAGGATTGTCTTGACTTTTGGAAAATGCCTGAATTGCTGAACCTTGCTTTCCTGGTTGTCTGGATGCAAGTTTAACCACTACATTACTTCAGATCTACAGGAGTGTAAGTTTCACCATGGCACGGACCGTGGAGATACGTTGGCACATGATAATTATTAGAATATGGCAAATATGAGTAAATTCTTGCATTCTATCCATGCTGTCTTTTGCAGGCTACCTGAGAGATTAAACAGATAGGTGGTAGGGCATACAGGCTGTCGCCAATGTGTTAATGCGCAATTTGTCTAAATTGATATTGGAAACAGTTCAGCCACTTCATTTTTCTAGGTGTTTTTGCGTAGAATTTATATTTGTTTAGGTGTGATGTCATCGACAGTTCAATGAAAATGCACGGTAGCAAGCAGTGGTGGGAAAAGTACCCAATTGTCTTACTTGAGTAAAAGTAAAAATACCTTCATAGAAAATTACTAATGTAAAAGTCACGCAGTAAAATCCTACTTGAGTAAAAGTCTAAAAGTATTTGGTTTTAAATAAGTATCAAAAGTAAATCTAATTGCTCAAATATACTTAAGTACAAAAGTAAAAGTGTGAATTATTCCAAATTCCTTATATTAAGCAAACCAGACAGCACCATTTTAGCCAGGGACACACGCCAACACTCAGACATCATTTACAAACGAAGCATGTGTGTTTAGTGAGTCCGCCAGATCAGAGGCAGTCGGGATGACCATGGATGTTCTCTTGATAAGTGCGTGACAATTTTCTTGTCATGCTAAGCATTCAAAATGTAACGTGTGCTTTTGGGTGTCAGGGAAATGTATGGAGTAAAAAGTTAATTATTTTCTTCAGGAATTTAGTGAAGTAAAAATTATAAAAAATGTAAATAGTAAAGTAAAGTACAGATACCCCCCAAAAATATTAAGTTGTACTTTAAAGTAGTTTTAATTAAGTACTTTACACCACTGGTAGCAGGCAATTGTCTATTTTATATGCGAACTTTCTAAATGTTGACAACCAAAATTACAGGACAAATGTATGGAAACGTAGCTAATGAGTGGAATGTAAAAAAGCCTTTACAAAACTTACCTTGGACCATCAAATTGTATTTGATTATTTTTGTCTCCTTCCATTTCTCAACATTATATGCAATGTAGATTCCAGTATCTGTTTGTTCCAGTTTCCTGAGACAAAGAGAGTGGTCTGTGGAGTTATAATCGACCCTCTCCTTGTATCGAGGAGAAACTTCTTCCCTCACAGCTATTACATTGCCATCAGTTATCCATTTCATCGCCATCTCTTGAAGAGGGTTTTCTCTAACTGTCAAACACACCGCACCGCCCTTCAACCCATATTTGTCTATTGGATGGACATTTGCCCTGGTCCCTAAAGACAGAGGAACAGCAGGATCACATTTTGAACGTTTTTTTTATTTTTTATTTGGTATACCAATAATGGGATATACTGTACTTTATACCTACACATAATATAATTCATATTATTTAAAAAAAATCATAGAGTAGAATTCTGTACCTGTGATAGTACCCAGCAAAATGATTAGTAGTGAACCCAGAATATCCATAATGTTTGAGAGATCAAAAGCCTGACTTCTTGGCTTCTGTCAAAGTGATATTTAATTAAACCCTCTAGTATTTAACACCTCTTGCAGTTCCCCGCAACGGTGAGGAAAAACACCCCACAACTTCCCCCACATGTGTATGACTCTCACGTCACTTTTACCACTCTAGAAAGAAACGATGGGGGGGGTTTCAACAGTATGTCCCAAGTTATACAAATAGATTACCTACTCTACATACTTTTTGCATGAACAGATGTGGGCAAAGTTCTGTTATTATCTCAGTTAGTCTGAAATCAAATCAAACTTTGTCACATGCGCCGAATACAACAAGTGTAGACCTTACCGTGAAATGCTTACTTACAAGCCCTTAACCAGCAGTGCAGTTCAAGAAGAGTTAAGAAAATGTTTACCAAATAAACTAAAGAAAAAAATAATAAAAAGTAACACAAAATAACAACGAGGCTATATACAGGGGATACCGGTACCGAGTCAGTGTGCGGCAATTTGTACATGTAGGTAGGAGTGAAGTGACTACATACATAATAAACAGCGAGTAGCAGCAGTGTACATAACAAATGGAGGGGGGGGGGGGGTCGATGGAAATAGTCTGGTGGCCATTTCATTAATCCAGAACTGTTTTGTGCTAACATTCCACCCCTTATATTTGTCATATGACACGAAGTACAAGAGTGACATATTAGCACAAACAGACTGGTATCCAGGCTAGATATTATCGTATATGCATCTGAGAACACTTATTTGCATATTGAGATGTGGGGTCGATGGAAATAGTCTGGTGGCCATTTCATTAATCCAGAACTGTTTTGTGCTAACATTCCACCCCTTATATTTGTCATATGACACGAAGTACAAGAGTGACATATTAGCACAAACAGACTGGTATCCAGGCTAGATATTATCGTATATGCATCTGAGAACACTTATTTGCATATTGAGATGTGTTTGTTTTCTTAGTTCCTCTTTTGGGATCATCTGACAATGAGAAGTACTGTTCTTATCAGAACGATATGTATTATTGTAACTACGAGACCGCAGTTCAAAACCAGCTAGCTTCCTGTTGGCAAGTTCTCTACCGAGAAGAATTGTTTCAATATGTTGCCTACTTAGGTTCTCTGTGTGTGTCAGGGAATTACTGAATTTCCATGGGATGTCCATCTTTATAACAGCCACCGAAAGTTTACAGTATGACACAATTGGGGGGAAACTGAAACATTCCAACCATGCACCATACCTAACACCTGCTCATTGTTTTCATGAAACAGTAACTCAAGAAGATTTCAATGCATATTTCCATTAATCTTATTGAGATCAAATGATTGGCATGCAGACACGGTTTGAACATTTCACTGGCAAAACGTGAAGAATTATCATTCACGATCGACAGTTATGATGCCATGCCCTATTTTGAAATTAGTTATTTGAGGGTTTAAAAATGTGTCTGCAATTGTATGCATATTCTATAGTGATATTCAATAACGGTTCAAACTTAGAAAAAAGATGACGTCATTTACAATATTATTTCTCTCCAGACCCTTTTTATTCAAACGTTTTTATTAATGTAGACTACATTGTCACGCAAAACCATGCTGTTGTCCCACATTTGTGTATTTTAAATGTGGTCACTAGTTGTGTAGTCCTCACACTACCACTCGTCGGGAAAGCATGCAGTTTATCAGGCTACAGATGAAATCATTTATGATGAACTTCACAGCGTGGTGAAAGTGCAAGGTGATGAGCTTGATGCTCCTTTCCAATAAATATCGAGGGTATTATTCTGGAAACATGATGCTTGGCTGCCGTTTTACAAATAAAAATAAACATCTGTATTTTGTCCATAATAATAATGATCTCATGATGTTGTAGGCTATACGTGCGCTCTAGCCAACAGCGTACAGATAGAGCGCACGAGCCAATTTCAGATTACATATGCCAACATTTTTGTGAGAAAACCACCAGTAGAGATGAAAATGCGATGGCAACCCATTTAACTTATATTTTTTATTCGGTACATGTGAGTTTAACCGCAAAATGTATTTTTTTTTATCACAGCCTTTTATTCTGCGACGAGTCAATTTGAAGGATTTTAGAATATTAGCATGAAAATATGTCGCCAATTGGATTGAAACCAAGCTAGCGATGGTCTGAATTACACCTACTTGGTCTCGCAGGTCTAAAGCGAAAAAGCCCTCCGTAAACCACGCCCCAGTGGGCAAAGCTAGGCATGTTGCACTGGGACACGTTTTAATACAAAAAAAACAGCTCATTTTACTACGGGCCTGCTGTGGTTCTGTGTAGACTGGTTATGCTAATATATTTGAAACCAGTGTGTTGCAGTTAATTTCGTCTTTCATTTAATAAGTACAATATCGTGAAAAGGGAAACGAGTCCCAGACAGTTCGCAATAGAACATACCAAAGGAGGACATGGTTTACTAGGCTACCTAAATTATTTGGGTCATCTGGTTACAACCAGTGTTTGGAATATATTGAGTTCGTTGACAAAACAGAGAAATGGGACGCCTTTTCACACTGAGATGTATTTGTCAAAGGTAAAGGCATCTATTAATGTAATGCTATAGTATTTCTAAGTAGAAGTTATATCTGCCAGGGAAACTAATTGTTCTCACTTTTCTGCCTGACTGACGCTCTTTACCTGAATTGTTTGGATTTTATTCTTGTGATCACAACAAAACGACTTATTTTCAGTGGCATGTATTCATGGGTGCCAAGCAAGAATTTTAGCTAGGTAGTCTATGACAACAACATTTGTAAGTGTACTGTATTACAGAGCCATAGACCATTTTGCCAACATGAAAGATAGGAGAATGGCATTGGCATTCAGCTAGTCTAAAAGTAGATTGAGTCCACATTTTTAGTTTTACTTGGAATATCAGTACCATTGAGCAGTGGAGGCTCCTCAGAGGAGGAAGTGGAGGACCATCCTCCACAGTGATTTTCAGAAAAATAAAAACAGTGAAACATTTTTAGATAAAACTATACTAAATATATTCAAGTCACCAAATAATTGATTAAAACTCACTGTTTTGCAAAGGTCTACAGTAGCCTCAACATCACTCTGTAGGGTAGCACCATGGTGTAGCCAGAGGACAGCTAGATTTTGTCCTCTTCTGGATACATTGACTTCAGTACAAAACCTAGGAGGCTCATGGATCTCTCTCCCTTCCATAGACGTATACAGTAATGACAACTTCCGGAGGACATTCTTCAACCTATCAGAGCTCTTGCAGCATGAACTGACATGTTGTCCACCCAATCACAGAATCAGAGAAGGAATTTAGTACTGAAAGCATAAGCTACAGCTAGCTAGTACTGCAGTGCATACAATGTGGTAAGTAGTTGACTCAGAGAGAGAAAGACAATAGTTGAACAGTTTGACAAATGTATTTCTTCCAAAATGAAGGAGACGAGAGAGAGAGAGACAGAGAGCTAGCTATATTTGGTTGTATTTTTTTAAACTTTCACTTAGCAAGCAAATATAGCTACCTAGTTTATCCTACTCAAGCACCCGGCTCAAACAGAGAGGGATGCTATGTTAGCTAGCTTGCTCTGGCTATCCAACACCGGAACTCTTCCAAGTCAAGGTAAGCTTTTGATTGTATTAATTTATTGCCACCGGTGCCTGCCGGTGTAACTGCTAAACTGTTTTCGGACTGTAAGGCATAATTGTAGAGGGCTACTAACGCGTTAGTTCTAGTATGTCCACTATGAGGTGACAACCACGTAGGCTGTGTGAAGTGGTGAGGGGTCAGGATATGAAGGTTTGGCTTGGAAAGGTTTTTTCACCTGGTCACAGACAGCTGGTGTGTTGTTCACTGAATTCCACAAGTGAGGTGAAACGGTAAGAGGAGGAGAGCACGTAGATACACTGAACAAAAATATAAACGCAACATGTAAAGTGTTGGTCGCATGTTTCATGAGCTGAAATAAAAGATCCCAAAAATTGTCCATACGCACAAAAAGCTTATTTCACTCAAATTTGGGGAACAAATGTGTTTACATCCCTGTTACTGAGCATTTTATCCTTTGTCAAGAT
This sequence comes from Salvelinus alpinus, assembly GCF_045679555.1. Lineage (NCBI taxonomy): Eukaryota > Metazoa > Chordata > Actinopteri > Salmoniformes > Salmonidae > Salvelinus > Salvelinus alpinus. The sequence continues at coordinate 20,651,666 of NC_092116.1, forward strand.
AATCCATCCACCTGACCGGTGTGGCATATTAAGAAGCTGATTAGACAACATGCTCATTACACAGGTGCACCTTGTGCTGGGGGACAATAAAAGGTCACTAAAATGTGCAGCTTTGTCACACAACACAATGCCACAGATGTTTCAAGTTGAGGGAGCGTGCAATTGGCATGCTGACTAAACGTATGTGTCTTTTTAGTTGTCACAGCCTTATTGTATATGAAGGTGGCGTATGGACGATGAAGGTGGCGTATGGACGATTGGGTTATAGAGCAAACACAATTGTCGAAACATAGATTGTAATATGGCTTGTTTACTGACTTGGTATGGCTTCCTCAGTGATTTTACGCACGCTACTACTTATTCTACTGTTTATTCTGCTCAAATAGAGATATAATTCAATTGTGTTTTCTTTGAAAATATGGGTCTGTCTGAGAATATAACATTACGTTTACTGCCTGAGTGTGGCGCTGTTTACCAGAATTTTCTGGATTATTTTCTAACCAGAACTAAACTACTTATTTTACTGAACTAGAGATTGAAATAAATGGTGTTTCTTTAAAAAGATGGGCCTGGCTGACATGGATGGTTCTCACCTTATTGTTGTTGGTTATTTACCAGGTAACAAGAAGTGAAAACTAATGAAGGACTGAAGTAATAGACTCCTTATTTTTGCTGAACTGATGACCTGCAATAAAGTCAAGTTTAAGCACAGGCCATTTGTCTCCTCTAGTTCATATTGCTTTTATGTTAGCGAAATATCAACAAGTGACTGAATGTTTGAACATTACATTAGAATCATGCCTTAATCAATTTACTTCTGCTTCTTTTAGGTCAGTGGTTAAACATATGTATCTTTATGATTCTGGGGGTCAATTACCTTATGTGAAGCCATGGTTAGTTTAGTATGATTAGTTTGCGAAGAGAATAAACATATTTATTCTCTATCAGGACATGAGTAGCTCAAATGACAAGGACAGCTGGAGCACACCTGATTGGTAGGGCTAAGCATGAATAGTCATTAAAATAATGAAAACATCTCCTACTATATTTCCATTCAAGTGAGAGGAGAAAAGTATGGTTAATATAGCCATTATCTGTTTTTACTACGATTAATATTGCAAGGCAAAATATTGTGTTTGCTCAACCTTGAGATGTTGAGGCATGGTTCATTTTCATGGAACATATAGCATTAATTATTCAAATTGACACAAACATGAAATGATGGCTGATAGTACATTTGTTCAAAGTAAGGAGCATTACAAACCAGAAATATGGCGATAAGACAGATATTGTGCACTTCTCGCCAGCTGTTATTTCTGTCCAAAGACTGTATTTCTCCCGCAGTGTCGGCAGGTACAAAAGTAACGTTCCGGTAGTTCTGTTCTCAGCCAATTTAATTTACCCTAGAAATGAAATGAGTTGCTAACAGTAGAGGACATAATATAAGTGGTTTGTCATAAATATATACCAGTAGCTCGCCAAACAATTCTGAAAGTACATGCAATTCCATGTGTTCCACCGTAAACTGTCAAACACGTGTCAGACACCGCAAGTTCCCAGCTACTATTTTACCAACAAAATACTAACATTACCCCACCCCTGTTAATCCACTATTGGCTTAAAAGCCAAACACTATCTGCCAATCAATTTCTGTCATTATTGCCCCTTTCTGTCTGTGTGGTGCGGGTGTTTGTCCATCACTCAGTGTGTAACCAGTAGTGATGAGCCTTTTGCGAACGATCAGCTCTTTTTGGGTAATCACAGGAAGCGAATCGCGTATGTGAATGAGACGTTAATTTGGCTCCCTGATTCGAAATTTTTTGCTACTGCTTTTTGAACTCCAGATGTTGATTATCTGCACATAAATTATAAAAACATCCTCTGAAGAATGTAATTCCTAAGTGCAGGAACAATATAGTGAGAAGCGAGCCTCATTCTGGTCCACGCTCATTTTTTAACTGCGTTAAATACATTATAGTGATGGGTCGTTCGCGAACGAGTCGGCTCTAAGAGCCGGCTCTTGTAGGTGAACGTTGGGAGCCGGCTCGCATATCAAAAGACCCAAATCTATTTATAAAAATAAATAAAAATTAAGATATGAATAATCAAAATATTTAAATTTAATAGAATTAACTAATTCAAAGAACGAAAAATGAAATAAAATAATATAGGCCTAAATGCTCAAGCGCACACATTCGTTCTGACTGTCTGCTCAGACTAACCTGTTGTTCCTGTCAATCAGATACACAGTGTCAACCAATGAACCAAAGATGCGTGAGGGAGGGCTGAGCCAACTCACTCACAGTCACACACTTAGCAGCCGAGGAGTGAGAGGAAGGACAGCTGTGAAAACAACAGCTGGAAAATGAGTCGGAAGCACAGTAGCATTTGGATGCATATTAAAAATGTGGACAATGTTAGAGCACAGTGTATTTGCCAAAACAAAATCTCATATTAAGCCGGTTCTACGCACAACCTACACCGGCATATGCGAACTGTGCACCCAACTGTGAAGCTAGCTGTAGCGGAGCTTCGAGAAACTAGCGGGCCTGCTAGTGATAGTGGTGGAGCCAGCACCTCCACACGTGGAGATGTATCCACTCAGTCAAGTAGGCCTACTCCACGACCCACAGCAACGCAGTCTTCTATGAACCAGTTTATGCCAAAGTCTATGTCTGTAGCAAAACAAGGCCAAATTGATATTGCATTGGCTAAAATGATTGCCACCGATTTCCAATCGTGGAGGACAGAGGTTTTAGAAATTATAGCAGTAGTGTAAATCCAATGTACACATTTCCAAGCAGGTAAACCCTTTCAAAATCACTTATTCCACAACTGTACGAGAGCACACAGGCTTCAGTGCGGGAAAGAGTCAAAAAGCTACTGCAGTTTGCCTTACCTCTGACTGCTGGACATCAAGGGCTTCTTACATGTCGGTTACATACCACTTCAATTAAGATTTTTTGATGGCTAACTATCTTCTGGACTGCTTTGAGTTCAGCGACAGACACACCTCAGAGAACTTGGCAGAGGAACTGTTGAGAGGGGCCAGAAAATGGCAAGTAGATGGGGGGAAAAAAGTGGTCTGTTTTTCACCCTTTTTTTAACCAGGTAGGCCAGTTGAGAACAAGTTCTCGTTTACAACTGCGAGTAGTACAAGACTGCACTGAGTGGATACATCTCCACGTGTGGAGGTGGTGGCTACAACACTAGCGACAATGCAGCTAACATAACCAAAGCCATGAGCTTTTTAAAATGGACACATCATCCATGTCTTGCCCACACAATCAAGCTGATTGTAAGAGATGCTCTGAAGGTGACGAAGCCCACTGTGGACAAAGTGAAAGCAGCTGTGGAATACTTCCACAGGAGCACAGTAGGTGCTGAAAAACTAAAGTCTACACAATGCCAGATGGGGATGCCTGAGCTGAGACCTAAACAAGACTGCACTACAAGGTGGAATTCAGCATTTTATATGTTGAAGCGGTTTCTTGAGTCAAAGGATGCCATCATCTCTACCCTGGCCATTGTCAATGCACCTGTTGATGCTCTGACCCAAGAGGAATGGGAGGTGGTGGAGGAGGAGTGCAGAGTCCTGGAACCCTTTGAGCAGGTCACTGTGGAGAACAGTGGAAAGAGGTACAGTAAGCAGTTATTACTACATCATTATTTAAAACAGTATTATATATGTATAGAGGAGTAGATGAGAATGTAGTGCTATGTGATAGCCTCAAAAATGATACTGATGTTTTTTTTTCAACTTTATTTGACCAGGTAGTCCAGTTGAGAACAAGTTCTCGTTTACAACTGCGACCTGGCCAAGATAAGGCAAAGCAGTGTGACACAAACAACAACACAGTGTTACACATGGAATATACAAACATACAGTCAATAACACAATAGAAAGGTCTGTATACAGTGTGTGCAAATGAGGTAAGATAAGGCAGGTAAGGCAATAAATAGGCCATAGTGGCAAAATAATAACAATTTATCAATTAAACACTGGAGTGATAAATGTGCAGAAGATGAATGTGCAAGAAGAGATACTGTGGTGCAAAGGAGCAAAAAAAACAAAATAGGGATGAGGTAGCTGGGTGGGCTATTTACAGATGGACTATGTAAAGGTGCAATGATCTGTGAGCTGCTCTGACAGCTAATGCTTAAAGTTAGTGAGGGAGATATGACCCTCCAGCTTCAGTGATTTTTGCAATTCGTTCCAGTCATTGGCAGCAGACAACTGGAAGGAAAGGCGACCAAAGAAGGAATTGGCTTTGGGGGTGACTCGTGAGATATACCTGCTGGAGCGCGTGCTACGAGAGGGTGCTGCTATGGTGACCAGTGAGCTGAGATAAGGCGGGGCTTTACCTAGCAAAGAGCTATAGATGACCTGAAGCCAGTGGGTTTGGCGGCGAATATGAAGCGAGGGCCAGCCAACGAGAGCATACAGGTTGCAGTGGTGGGTAGTATATGGGGCTTTGGTGACAAAACGGATGGCACTGTGATAGACTGCATTCAATTTGCTGAGTAGAGTGTTGGAGGCTATTTTGTAAATTACATTGCCGAAGTCAAGGATCGGTAGAATAGTCAGTTTTACAAGGGTATGTTTGGCAGCATGAGTGAAGGATGCTTTGTTACGAAATAGGAAGCCAATTCTGGATTTAATTTTGTATTGGAGATGTTTAATGTGAGTCTCGAAGGAGAGTTTACAGTCTAACCAGACACCTAGGTATTTGTAGTTGTCCACATATTCTAAGTCAGAACCGTCCAGAGTAGTGATGCTGGACGGGCAGGCAGGTGTGTGCAGCGATCGGTTGAAGAGCATGCATTTAGTTTTACTTGCATTTAAGAGCAGTTGGAGGCCACTGAAGGAGAGTTGTATGTCATTGAAGCTTGTCTGGAGGTTTGTTAACACAGTGTCCAAAGAAGGGCCAGAGGTGTACAGAACGGTGTCGTCTGCGTAGAGGTGGATCAGAGAATCGCCAGCAACAAGAGCGACATCATTGATGTATACAGAGAAAAGAGTCGTCCTGAGAATTGAACCCTGTGGCACCCCCACAGAGACTGCCAGAGGTCCGGACAACAGGCCCTCCGATTTGACACACTGAACTCTGTCTGAGAAGTCGTTGGTGAACCAGGCGAGGCAGTCATTTGAGAAACCAAGGCTGTTGAGTCTGCCGATAAGAATGCAGTGATTGACAGAGTCGAAAGCCTTGGCCAGGTCAATGAATACGGCTGCACAGTATTGTCGTTTATCGATGGTGGTTATGATATTGTTTAGGGCCTTGAGCGTGGCTGAGGTGCACCCATGACCAGCTCAGAAACCAGATTGCATAGCGGAGAAGGTACGGTGGGATTCGAAATGGTCGGTGATCTGTTTGTTAACTTGGCTTTTGAAGACCTTAGAAAGGCAGGGTAGGATAGATATAGGTCTGTAACAGTTTGGGTCTAGAGTGTCTCCCCCTTTGAAGAGGGGGATGACTACTGCAGCTTTCCAATCTTTGGGGATCTTAGACGATACGAAAGAGAGGTTGAACAGGCTAGTAATAGGGGTCGCAACAATTGCGGCGGATAATTTTAGAAAGAGAGGGTCCAGCTTGCCTAGCCCGGCTCATTTGTAGGGGTCCAGATTTTGCAGCTCTTTCAGAACATCAGCTATCTGGATTTGGGTGAAGGAGAAATTGGGGAGGCTCGGGCAAGTTGCTGTGGGGGGTGCAGAGCTGTTGACCGGGGTATGGGTAGACAGGTGGAAAGCATGGCCAGCCGTAGAGAAATGCTTATTGAAATTCTCGATTATCATGGATTTATCGGTGGTGACAGTGTTTCCTAGCCTCAGTGCAGTGGGCAGCTGGGAGGAGGTGCTCTTATTCTCCATGGACTTTACAGTGTCCCAGAACTTTTTGGAGTTTGTGCTATAGGATGCAAATTTCTGTTTGAAAAAGCTAGCCATTGCTTTCCTAACTGCCTTTGTATATTGGTTCCTAACTTCCCTGAAAAGTTGCATATCGCAGAGGCTATTCGATGCTAAGTGAGATATGATGGGAGTGAGATATGATAACAGGTGAAATAAATAAACAGGCATGTATGATCAAGTCCCAGTGAAAGACAATTTGTATATATTCCTATACTGAAAACGTTGACGTTCATGTGTCTCAATTCTGAAATCTGTAAGTTATTGGAAAATGCACCTAGGGATACATCTGTGGAATACACTTATGAAGACTTTTGTGATGGAAGTTACTTTAAGAATCATTCCTTGTTTTCAAAACATAGAAATGCTTTACAGATCCAATTGTTCTATGGTAACCGCTTGAATCCAAGCGTGGTTTTCACAAGATATGCGCCATTTATTTTGTCCTCAGGAATCTGCCACCCAAGTTTAACTCTGCTGTGATTAATATTTATTTAGTGTCATTATTCATTGTCAAGATGTAAAGAAATATGTCTTTGATGCCATTTTAGAGCTCTTGGTTAATGATGTAAAATAACTGAAGAGTGATGGTGTAAATTTGCCTTTTGGCATTATCTGCCAATAACTGGAGACAATTTGGGGATGCATACAGTCCTTGGTTTCAGAGTCCTTCAATGGTCATTACTTTTGCTGGTTGAGTTTGATAGAAAAGTCTAATGCTCAGACGGTTTACAGTGAGGATGACCCTAAGATTGTCTTGCGTGTTAAAGATCAATTTGAAATGCATTTGAATCAGTTGCAGGTGTAAGGTTGAATCAGGTGTAAAGACAATTTCTAAACTAAATAGTTTGCAGCACTTCCATGTTTGTAGTAATTTTTCTGAGGACATAATGCATGACATTCTTGAAGGGTGGCTCAGTTTGAGTTAAAATTGGTGTTTGAATATGTCTCTGGAAAATTATTATCGAAACGTGTGCTTCTCTCTAGAATCTACTCGTTTGACACTGGGTACTTGGAGCTCAAAAAACCGTCCAACTAAAGTCAACCTAGAGAACAGTGGAAACAGCACTTAATTCTATTCAACCTCTGTGTCTTGTGAGAAACGTTCTCTTGATTTGGGTGATGTTGCTCCACCAGGAAATGAGAACTGGAATACGCTGCTCATCTTTCTGCAAATAATCAACCTTGTTTTTTCCCCTTTTCTTAGCCAGGGCATGACTGTGTATCTGAAGCATTTGATAATTGAACATCACACACTTTTCAAACAGTTGTACCCACATAGAAACTTGATAGCCAAACACCACTTTATGATACATTACCCAGCATGCATAAGACAAATCGGTCCTTTATTACATACAGAATGTGTAGCATGATGTTTGAGGCTAAGCACAAACTCTTGAAGAACACCCTCAAAAACTTCCAGAACATTACTAAGACCCTTGCCAAAAAACACCAATATGCTATAGGCCATTACTGGGAGACATCACCATTGTGACATACTGAGTATGGGCCGACGAAAGCATTTTCCCTGAGTGATTTTACTGGTGGTGATGCGTTGGCAGTGTCACTTCAGGTCACTATGCAGAAAGCCATTTACTCTACCAGCTGGGTTAAGATGGATGGCACCAAGTACAGAGAGGGACTGTTTGCAGTAAGATGGAGCATGAAATGCAAGTCTTTTGTAAAATAACTAAGATCATTGGGTTGACAATATTGTATATTGGTGAACAAGTTGCATACTGATCATTTCAGTGAACATTACCATGTCAAATCAAATCAAAGTTTATTTGTCACGTGTTCCGAATACAACAGGTGTAGGTAGACCTTACAGTGAAATGCTTACTTACAGGCTCTAACCAATAGTGCGAAAAAGGTATTAGGTGAACAATAGGTAGGTAAAGAAATAAAACAACAGTAAAAAGACAGGCTATATACAATAGCGAGGCTATAAAAGTGGTGAGGCTACATACAGACACCGGTTAGTCAGGCTGATTGAGGTAGCATGTATATGTAGATATGGTTAAAGTGACTATGCATATATGATGAACAGAGAGTAGCAGTAGCGTAAAAGATGGGTTGGCGGGTGGTGGGTGGGACACAATGCAGATAACCCGGTTAGCCAATGTCCGGGAGCACTGGTTGGTTGGCCCAATTGAGGTAGTATGTCATGAATGTATAGTTAAAGTGACTATGCATGTATGATAAATAGAGAGTAGCAGCAGCGTAAAAAGAGGGGTTGGGGGGGGACACACACAATGCAAATAGTCCAGGTAGCCATTTGATTACCTGTTCAGGAGTCTTATGGCTTGGGGGTAAAAACTGTTGAGAAGCCTTTTTGTCCTAGACTTGGCACTCCGGTACCGCTTGCCATGCGGTAGTAGATAGAACAGTCTACGACTGGGGTGGCCAGGGTCTTTGACAGTTTTTAGGGCCTTCCTCTGACACCACCTGTTGTAGAGGTCCTGGATGGCAATGCAGCTTAGCCCCAGTGATGTACTGGGCCGTACGCACTACCCTCTGTAGTGCCTTAGGGTCAGAGGCCGAGCAATTGCCGTACCAGGCAGTGATGCAACCAGTCAGGATGCTCTCGATGTTACAGCTGTAGAACCTTTTGAGGATCTCAGGACCCATGCCAAAAACATTTTGTTTCCTGAGGGGGAATAGGCTTTGTCGTGCCCTCTTCATGACTGTCTTGGTGTGTTTGGACCATTCTAGTTTGTTGTTGATGTGGACACCAAGGAACTTGAAGCTCTCAACCTGCTCCACTACAGCCCCGTCGATGAGAATGGGGGCGTGCTCGGTCCCTCTTTTCCTGTAGTCCACAATAATCTCCTTAGTCTTGGTTACGTTGAGGGATAGGTTGTTATTCTGGCACCACCCGGCCAGGTCTCTGACTTCCTCCCTATAGGCTGTCTCGTCGTTAATGATAGTGTTGGAGTCATGCCTGGCCATGCAGTCGTGGTTGAACAAGGAGTACAGGAGGGGACTGAGCACGCACCCCTGGGGAGCTCCAGTGTTGAGGATCAGAATGGCAGATGTGTTGCTACCTACCCTCACCACCTGCGGGTGGCCCGTCAGGAAGTCCAGGATCCAGTTGCAGAGGGAGGTGTTTAGTCCCAGGATCCTTAGCTTAGTGATGAGCTTTGAGGGTACTATAGTGTTGAACGCTGAGCTATAGTCAATGAATAGCATTCTCACATAAGTGTTCCTTTTGTCCAGAGGGGAAAGGGCAGTGTGGAGTGCAATAGCGATTGCATCATCTGTGGATCTGTTTGGGCGGTATGCAAATTGGAGTGGGTCTAGGGTTTCTGTGATAATGGTGTTGATGTGAGCCATTACCAACCTTTCAAAGCACTTTGTGGCTACGGATGTGAGTGCTAGGGGTCTGTAGTCATTTAGGCAGGTTGCCTTTGTCTTCTTGGGCAAAGGGACTATGGTGATCTGCTTGAAACATGTTGGTATTACAGACTTAATCAGGGACATGTTAAAAATGTCAGTGAAGACACCTGCCAGTTGGTCAGCACATGCCCGGAGCACACGTCCTGGTAATCTGTCTGGCCCCGCAGCCTTGTGTATGTTGACCTGTTTAAAGGTCTTACTCACGTCGGCTACGGAGAGCGTGATCACACAGTCGTCCGGAACAGCTGATGCTCTCATGCATGCCTCAGTGTTGCTTGCCTCGAAGCGAGCATATAACTGATTTAGCTCGTCTGGTAGGCTCGTGTCACTGGGCAGCTTGCGGCTGTGCTTCCCTTTGTAGTCTGTAATAGTTTGCAAGCCCTGCCACATAAGACGAGCGTCGGAGCCGGTGTAGTATGATTCAATCTTAGCCCTGTATTGACGCTTTGCCTGTTTGATGGTTCGTCGCAGGGCATAGCAGGATTTCTTGTAAGCTTCCGGGTTAGAGTCCCGCACCTTGAAAGCGGCAGCTCTACCCTTTAACTCAGTGCGAATGTTGCCTGTAATCCATTGATTCTGGTTGGGGTATGTATGTACAGTCACTGTGGGGATGACGTCCTCGATGCACTTATTGATAAAGCCAGTGACTGATGTGGTGTACTCCTCAATTCCATCGGAAGAATTCCAGAACATGTTCCAGTCTGTGATACTAAACTACAGGACTGTTTTGCTATCTGCTTCATCTGACCACTTTTTAATAGACCGAGTCACTGGTGCTTCCTGCTTTAATTGTTGCTTGTAAGCAGGAATCAGGAGGATAGAGTTGTGGTCGGATTTACCAAATGGAGGGCGAGGGAGAGCTTTGTACGCATCTCTGTGTGTGGAGTACAGGTGATCTAGAATTGTTTTCCCTCTGGTTGCACATTTAACATGTCGATAGAAATTTGGTAGAACTGATTCAAGTTTCCCTGCATTAAAGTCTCCGGCCACTAGGAGCGCCGCCTCTGTGTGAGTGGTTTCCTGTTTGCTTATTTCCTTATACAGCTGACTGAGAGCGGTCTTAGTGCCAGCATCTGTCTGTGGTGGTAAATAAACAGCCACGAAAAGTATAGCTGAAAACTCTCTGGGCAAACAGTGTTTGCAAATATGCACAGACCGCCCCCCATCGTCTTACCGGAGTGTGCTGTTCTATCTTGCCGGTGCAGCGTATATCCCACTAGCTGAATATCCATGTCGTCATTCAGCCACGATTCCGTGAAACATAGGATATTACAGTTTTTCATGTCCCGTTGGTAGGATATTTGTGATCGTACCTCGTCTAGTTTATTGTCCAATGATTGCACGTTGGCGAGTAGTATTGACGGTAACGGCAGCTTTCCCACTCGCCTTTTCCAGGTCCTGATCAGGCATCCGGCTCTTTGTCCTCTGTACCTGCGTCGCTTCCTCTTGCAAATAACGGGGATGTCGGCCCTGTCGGGTGTTTGAAGAATGTCTTGAAAAAATTTTTGTCTAATCCGAGGTGAGTGATCGCTGTCCTGATAACCAGAAGCTCTTTTTTTGCCGTATGATACGTTTGCAGAAACATTATGTTAAAAATAAGTTACAAATAACGCCAAAAAAAACACTTAACTTGTTATGGCTGCAGGGGGCGTATTGAAAAACTGGAAAATATGTGCAAATTTTCAAACGGCCTCTTAATCAATTTGCTCTTACAATATGCATATTATTATTACTATTGGATAGAAAACAGTCTCTAGTTTCTAAAACCGTTTTAATTATTTCTCTAAGTGGAACAGAACTATTTTTACAGCCCATTTCCTATCCGGAAGTGAGATTTCCAAAATCGATGTCGCTCTTCAAGCCCTTGTCTATAAAAGGGCATGTCACTTAGGACTGTAGAAACACGTCATACGCCTTCCTCTGGGTGTCATGCGGAAGTGAGAGCAGAAATGACTTGATTATCTCGTCCTGGGATTGAACACAACCTCTTGGAGTGAGGTGTGCGCACTTTATTTTTTTTTCTGGGCGCGAAGTAGGACCTGGACTCGGCTCCTGGAAAACACTCTGTAAAGGTGAATATGATCTCTGGCTTCGATTTTATTTGATACATGTCACAATATCATCCTAAAGTATGTTATTTCAATATAGTTTAATTATATTATTGAAATGTATTCTGGACTTTAGACGTGATGCGACGCAAGAATTTTTTCAAGATGGAGAGGTTAGCGTCGCACTGCCAGTGTGCTTGCTAATTCAAGAGGGAAATTGTTCGTTCTGGATCGAAATAAAGACATTTCTGAACAAATGACCCCTTGGAGAACATTCTGATGGAAGATCAACAAAGATAAGGACCCAATTTGGGATGCTTTTTCATATATCTGTCGAACTGTGCTATGCTACCGTTTGCCTTGAGTCAATGCTGTTGTGATGTTAGCTATTGTAGTAAGCTAATATGACGATATATTGTGTTTTCGCTGTAAAACACTTCAAAAATCGGAAATATTGGCTCTATTCACAAGATCTTTCTCTTTCATTAGCTATCCACCATATATTTCTCTGAAATGTTTTATGATGTGTAATTAGTAGTTGACGTTGGTGTCTATATTTTCTCTGGCTACTCCCGTGCGATTTCTGACTGTAGCTATGATGGTAGCAGTAATGTAAAACTGATTTATAACTAAAATATGCAAATTTTTTGAACAAAACATAGATTTATTGTGTAACATGTTATAGGACTGTCATCTGAGGTAGTTTTTTCTAGGTTATTTAGGTTGGTTCTAGGTTAGTTAGGTTGGCTTGTGCATGCTACTTGCATCCTACTTGTGCTGTGAAAAATGTCTGTCCTCCTTTTTTATTTGGTGGTGAGCTAACATAAATATATGTGGTGTTTTCTCTGTAAAACATTTAAAAAATCGGACATGTTGGCTGGATTGACAAGATGTTTATCTTTCAAATGCTGTATTGGACTTGTTAATGTGTGAAAGTTAAATATTTAAAAAAAATAGAATTTGAATTTCGCGCCCTGCACTTGAGCTGGATGTTGTCATAGGTGTACCGGCGTCGGGCTGCAGCCATAACTTAATAGCACAATTGGTTGGGCGCCCGTAAAACTGCTGCCATTTCTTCCGGCGCCATTTTAGAAACTGTTTGATGGTGTTGATGACAAAGTTGATGACCTGAAATTGAATAAGCCTTTTGTCCTTCAAAGTGCTTATGGAGCTGATGAAAGCCTTTATGTTGTTCCTTTGTTTGATAGGATCGAGTAATAGTCAGATTATTGGCAAATTTGTCAAGAAAATTGCATACCTAGTCTTAGGAGGACTTCCACTTGTGTTAAATAGCAACTCTGCAAATACTCTAGTTCTCATATGGTACATGTACTGATGCACTGTTTTCAGTCTGACGCACTGTCTTCATTCTAATGCACTGTTTTCATTCTGATGCACTGTTTTCATTTTGATGCACTGTTTTCACTGTGATGGGCGCCTCGGTACATACAGTTGAAGTCGGAGGTTTACATACACTTAGGTTGGAGTCATTAAAACTTTTTCAACCACTCCAGAAATGTCTTGTTAATTAACAAACTATAGTTTTGGAAAGTCGGTTAGGACATGTACTTTGTGCATGACACAAGTAACTTTTCCAACAATTGTTTACAGACAGATTATTTCACTTATAATTCACTCTATCACAATTCCAGTGGGTCAGAAGTTTACATGCACTACATTGACTGTGCCTTTTAACAGCTTTGAAAATTCCAGAAAAGGATGGCTTTAGAAGCTTGATGATGTATTTCAAGGCCTACCTTCAAACTCAGTGCCTCTTTCCTTGACATCGTGGGAAAATATAAAGAAATCAGCCAAGACCTCAGAAAAAACATTGTGGACCTAAAAAGTCTGGTTCAGCCTTGGGAGCAAATTCCAAACGCCTGAAGGTACCATGTTCATCTGTACAGACAATAGTACTCAATTATAAACACCATGGGACCACGCAGACGTCATAGCGCTCAGGAAGGAGACGCGTTCTGTCTCCTAGAGATGAACGTACTTTGGTGTGAAAAGTGCAAATCAATCCCAGAACAACAGCAAAGGACCTTGTGAAGATGCTGGAAGAAAACAGGTACAAAAGTATCTATATCCACAGTAAAACGAGTCCTATATCGACATAACCTGAAAGGCCGCTCAGCAAGGAAGAAGCCACTGCTCCAAAACCACCATAAAAAAGCCAGACTACGGTTTACAACTGCACCTGGGGACAAAGATCTTACTTTTTGGAGAAATATCCTTTGGTCGGATGAAACAAAATAGAACTGTTTGGCCATAATGACCATTGTTATGTTTGGAGGAAAAAGGGGGATGCTTGCAAGCCGAAGAACACCATCCCAACCGTGAAGCACGTACAGTGGGGAGAACAAGTATTTGATACACTGCCGATTTTGCAGATTTTCCTACTTACAAAGCATGTAGAGGTCTGTCATTTTTATCATAGGTACACTTCAACTGTGAGAGACGGAATCTAAAACAAAAATCAAGAAAATCACATTGTATGATTTTTAAGTAATTAATTTGCATTTTATTGCATGACATAAGTATTTGATCACCTACCAACCAGTAAGAATTCCGGCTCTCACAGACCTGTTAGTTTTTCTTTAAGAAGTCCTCCTGTTCTCCACTCATTACCTGTATTAACTGCACCTGTTTGAACTCGTTACCTGTATAAAAGACACCTGTCCACACACTCAATCAAACAGACTCCAACCTCTCCACAATGGCCAAGACCAGAGAGCTGTGTAAGGACATCAGGGATAAATTGTAGACCTGTACAAGGCTGGGATGGGCTACAGGACAATAGGCAAGCAGCTTGGTGAGAAGGCAACAACTGTTGGCACAATTATTAGAAAATGGAAGAAGTTCAAGATGACGGTCAATCACCCTCGGTCTGGGGCTCCATGCAAGATCTCACCTCGTGGGGCATCAATGATCATGAGGAATGTGAGGGATCAGCCCAGAACTACACGGCAGGACCTGGTCAATGACCTGAAGAGAGCTGGGACCACAGTCTCAAAGAAAACCATTAGTAACACACTACACCGTCATGGATTCAAATCCTGCAGCGCACGCAAGGTCCACCTGCTCAAGCCAGCGCATGTCCAGGCCCGTCTGAAGTTTGCCAATGACCATCTGGATGATCCAGAGGAGGAATGGGAGAAGGTCATGTGGTCTGATGAGACAAAAATAGAGCTTTTTGTTCTAAACTCCACTCGCCGTGTTTGGAGGAAGAAGAAGGATGAGTACAACCCCAAGAACACCATCCCAACCGTGAAGCATGGAGGTGGAAACATCATTCTTTGGGGATGCTTTTCTGCAAAGGGTACAGGATGACTGCACCGTATTGAGGGGAGGATGGATGGGGCCATGTATCGCGAGATCTTGGCCAACAACCTCCTTCCCTCAGTAAGAGCATTGAAGATGGGTCGTGGCTGGGTCTTCCAGCATGACAACGACCCGAAACACACAGCCAGGGCAACTAAGGAGTGGCGCCGTAAGAAGCATCTCAAGGTCCTGGAGTGGCCTAGCCAGTCTCCAGACCTGAACCCAATAGAAAATCTTTGGAGGGAGCTGAAAGTCCGTATTGCCCAGCGACAGCCCCGAAACCTGAAGGATCTGGAGAAGATCTGTATGGAGGAGTGGGCCAAAATCCCTGCTGCAGTGTGTGCAAACCTGGTCAAGAACTACAGGAAACGTATGATCTCTGTAATTGCAAACAAAGGTTTCTGTACCAAATATTAAGTTCTGCTTTGCTGATGTATCAAATACTTATGTCATGCAATAAAATGCAAATTAATTACTTAAAAATCATACAATGTGATTTTCTGGATTTTTTCCGTCTCTCATAGTTGAAGTGTACCCATGATAGAAATTACAGACCTCTACATGCTTTGTAAGTAGGAAAACCTGCAAAATCGGCAGTGTATCAAATACTTGTTCTCCCCACTGTATGTGGCAGCATCATGTTGTGGGGGTGCTTTGCTGCAGGAGGGACTGGTGCACTTCACAAAATAGATGGCATCATGAGGGAGGAAAATCATGTGGATATATTGAAGCAACATCTCAAGACATCAGTCAGGAAGTTAAACAACTTCTTGTCACTATAGGGGGTGCTGTTTCAACTTCGACATTTATCGTTCCCAAATTAAACTGCCTCGTACTCAATTCTTGCTCGTACAATATGCATATTATTATTACTATTGGATAGAAAACAATCTCTAGTTTCTAAAACCGTTTGAATTATGTCTGTGGGTGAAACAGAACTCATTCTGCAGCGAAATTCATGACAGGAACTGCGAAGGTCTGAAAACGAGGCTCTGTTCTCAGATCAGTTTAAAGCTCTGTATGTATCCTATGGGTCGACATAGGATAGTAAGCTTAGTAAGCACTTCCAAGTGTCATATAGGATGCATTCTCTAGAGTTGATCCTCAACACTGAAAGGTGTTGCTGCTTAATACTAAGGGTGTTGAAAAAACACTCCCAAGTGTTTCAATATGAACACTACCAAAATTGTTAACACTGAGTGGCCCAATATAACCACTGAATGAGTGTTGAAAAAACACTCCCATGGGTAATTTTATCAACACCTGAAGTGTTATATCTTAAGACTCAGAGACTGTTTCAATATTAACACTACAAAAAGTGTTAAATTAACACCGAGAGTGGACCTATATAAACACTGGACAAGTGTTAAAATTAACACGCCTGGTGTTAAATTTAACACTTTCAAATTTGCTGTGTAGAGTTACATTAGAAATTGCCGTTCAAGAAGGTTCAAGGTCATTGGCTACAGATAAAATTAAGTCAAATCACGTTATTTCTACAGTAGCTTTGATTGGACTGATCATGTCAACATCATACTTTCAAAATCGTAGTTATCAAGCTAGCAGTTATCATCATGAATCAAGTCAACAATCTACTGGCAAATCTTTTTCAATTCTTGTCATATGAAGAAAAATTAGGGATAAAACGTCTCGGTGATAATCGGTCATTGGACATACACATTACACAACAAGTCGGAAATCGCAAATTCAACAATGATTGATTTAATAGGAAGCAGTGGCCAATCACTATTTTGCTTCCCCTGCCTGCTATTCAGTAGGCAGGGGAAGGGTGTGTGGTCCAAGTCTGGATTTAAGGATTTAAAACATCTGTCTGAAAGTGTCTCAAAACATGAGAATTGTGCATCACGTATAGACAACGATGTTAAACTGGGATTACTGGCTCAGCTAGACATACAGACGAGCCATCGACCTTCACAACCAACAAATTGAGGAGAATAGGTACGTGCTTGACACAATTATAGCATACATTAAATTGTGTGGCAATTGTGAGACAGCTCTGCAGGGCCATGACGAGTTGGCCCGACTCCTTGAACCCAGGCGATTTCAGGTGTTTTTTTTTAAACCATGCGTGAAGAGATTACAGGCTACAAAGGCATTATGACGACCAACCAATTTTTAAGTGTACATCAAGCACGATCCAAAACAAACTTTTGGATTGTATGTACGAAGTGCCCAGAGAAGCTATAGCTAAGGAGATGTCTGAGACTCCTTTTGTGTCTGTACAGGCAGACGAGACCACTGACGTCTACTGTAAATCACAGATGGTAATAGTGCTGCGCTACATGTTACCAGACAACTGTGTGTGAGAGGTTTTTGGAGTTTGTAGAGGTGAAGGACAAAACCGGTGTTTGGCCTCTCTCCAACACCATCAAACCAGTCCTAGCGCCACTTAATGTCAAGGAGAAGCTGGCTGCACAAACCTACTACAGGTCAACGGTGATGAGTGGTAATGTACGTGGTGTCCAAACGCTACTGAAGGAGACTTACCCAAATGTGCAATTTGTGCCCTGTTACGCACACCAACTGAATGTAACACTTCAGCAACATTGTACAGGGAGAGTGAGCGCTTAGTGTTTTTTGCAGACCTATTCTCCTTTTCCATCTTTTTCACGGGCTCACCCAAAAGACTCTCCGCTTTTGCAGAATCAACGAACAGACGGGTCCCCAGACTACAGGGTACACAATGGAACTTCAAAAGCAGAACCGTCAATGCTGTGTTGCAGGACCGTGAGACACTGGCCCAGGGCATGGAGGACATCTGCATGCAGCATGGATGGGATGAGATCACCATCAGCGACGCTTATGGCCTGTCCATGAAACTCAAGGATCCCACATTTCTGCAACTGCTCGAGTTCTTTTCCTTGGTCATGCCAGAGGTGGATGTTTTGTACAACATAATGCAGAAACGAACCATTGATGCAGCAGGATTCGCTGGAGCAATCAACAACTTCAAGGTGAACATTCAAACATTTGCGAGCAAACTAATGCACTGTTCATTAGTGATGCACTGGTCATTAGTGATGCTCTGGTCATTAGTGATGCTCTGGCCATTAGTGATGCACTGGTCATTAGTGATGCTCTGGCCATTAGTGATGCTCTGGCCATTAGTGATGCACTGGTCATTAGTGATGCACTGGTCATTAGTGATGCTCTGGCCATTAGTGATGCTCTGGTCATTAGTGATGCTCTGGCCATTAGTGATGCACTGGTCATTAGTGATGCACTGGTCATTAGTGATGCTCTGGCCATTAGTGATGCTCTGGCCATTAGTGATGCACTGGTCATTAGTGATGCACTGGCCATTAGTTAATGCACTGGCCATTAGTTAATGCACTGGCCATTAGTTAATGCACTGGCCATTAGTGATGCTCTGGTCATTAGTGATGCACTGGCCATTAGTGATGCTCTGGCCATTAGTGATGCCACTGAACCAAGGTGGAGAAAACCTAACACTACACCCGTGATGAAGGAGGCATGCGACACAATCTCTGCTCATGTGCAAGAAAGGTTTTCTGAAAGGCACCACTTAATTGCAGCAAAGTTGATGGACATCTCATTTTTCCCGCCGTATGTACCTTCTTTTCCGACCGCAGAACTCCCATGTGATACCAGGCTATGGCCTGTGGGGAACCAGGAGAAGTTGAAAACAGAGCTGTCCACTCTCTACCGGCATCCTGCGCTGCAAAAAGAGACAACACTTTCTTTATTGAAATCACTCTACAAGAACAACCTGCAGGATCACTTATCTGACACGGTCTCTCTTCTTAAAATCAAACCACTCCGATGACAACCGCAGAGTCAGAGAGAAATGTTTCCACCGTGGGCCAGAAAGGGTTAAATGCATTGTCCATTCTGTCAATCCAGCATGACTTCATCCAGAGAATGCCAGACTTTGATGACAAAGTAATTGAGAAGTTACAAAGTAATTGAGAAGTCCCACAAGAAGGACCGCCGTGCCAACTTCCTGTTCAAGTGAGCACATTACAACAATGGTGAGTCCATAAATACGTCTAGTATGCTGCTGCATAAATGATGTAATATGCCGGGGAGATATGTATACTGTAGCTAAGAAAGTAATACTAAGTGTGTGTTGTATAGTAAACTGTGAGTAGCCTATGTTTCTCACCCTGAGAATGTGGTCCCTTTCTCCCTTACAACTTAGCCTACTGTTCTGACTTGGTGAGGTAGCCTGCATGTAGCCTATTGCCTGTTTTAGACAAATCTCATCTTCACATTTTTTTCACAAAAAGTTGAGTATTAGACCCATGTCTAATACAGTCCGTATTGCGAGGGGTTGTTTTTTTGCGCATTGCGCTGTCAGTGCGTCTTTATTGTCTGTAAAAGTGGATGCTCGTGATTGTATTGTCCTACCTTTTTAGACCACATAGAACTAATCAAATATTTAAAATTGTAGGCTCACCGCTGGTCTCTCTCTCTCTCTGTGGTGATTTAAAGAATAATAAATGAAGGCTGAATTGCTAAATGTATCTGAACTAACATCTGAGTTTCTGTCGCTATCCATTTCGAAATAGCTGAACGAAGAGGCCTGCCTCCTCGCAGCTCGTTTGCGTGCACTTGCTTATACTTAGAGCTAAGTGTTAATTCTATAACATCAAAGATTGTGAATGTACTGAACATGAATGTAATAATGTTTGTGTATGGTTCAAAAGTCTAAACTCATGTCGACATGAATTATTATTGAAGGAGAATGCTGTTCTTACCCAGTTACGCAAATCAACAAGGAGTCAACAGAAACCATATATTTTTTAAGCAAGTCAGCCATAAGCTCCACTCTCTGGACAGCTTGATGTAGACCCTAAACGTTTGTGGGCACCGTTTGTCACAGTTATAGTGCATTTCATGTATTGTTTAGAGTTGTGTAGTGGCTTCGCTGGCAAGCATCTAAAAAAAAAAATGGGTTGTTTGCCCAACCAAGATTGACATGCTAAAATTGCCACTGTAATGTGATAATCATCTTGTGGGCTGACAGAAATGCTTTCCCCAAAACCTTCTCAATTAAACTTTAACTGCAAAGCCTGCTTACCTGGCAGAAGTATATCATTTGTATATATTATTTGTTGGTAGCAAACTTTGCCGTTAAATGAGCAGCAGCAATACAAAACCATAGCAAGACCTGCACATTAGATGGCACACTAGATGCGCAATTAACGACCCAGATGGGAATTACACTCCAAATGTTTTAGTTTTCTTCCAGGTCTAAAGAATGTCTCTTCTGGTGTGGTTTAAGCATTGACATGGGCTCAGAACATCCAATTTCGTTGTTTCTCTATGAACAATTGTAATTTTGAGAGTGAAAAAAAAAAAAATCTAAAACCAGGAAAAATACTACTGAGAACTATATTTGGGAAAGAAATCACAGATTTTACAGGACCCCCATTAGAGTTGTTTATTAACCATTATTTACCAGGTATATTGACAGAAAACATAGTGCACTACTTTCTCTTGTACACTAAGAACCCGGGGAGGAGTTGCAGGGGAGAAGAGAAGAGGAGAATGTGCCTATTTGAAAGCTAGAATAAAATGAGTAGCTCTCATGCTGGAAAACGTTGAGAGCTCTAGCTCCATCGTTCTCTAGGGGGAAAAACTACAATTTTTACTTTTCCCCTACCTGCGGCACTCTGGGGTTAAGAGTGCATTGTGGAAGTGTACAGCAACAAAAACCATATGGTATATCTTTAGTGCATGTTTCCTTCAGTGCTGGTTTCACGGAAACCGACACAGGTGTGGGGGTTTTGTTTGACAGAGACGGGCCAATACAGAGCTGTTGTAAATCTGCACTTTTATTAAAAACATTTAACATTTGTATATTATCTGTTCCAGTATTACAGATGGGACCTGGCCTGGCCAACACTTCATAGTATATTATCTGTTAGGGTGATGAGGTTGCGGTATTACAGATGGGACCTGGCCTGGCCAACACATTATAACCAATCACAGGCAATGGTAGCATTCTTGCCTGACATCATTGCAGACGCCTGCCAGATCTCACAACGAATGGATAGGTGTTTAACATGTCAGCTAACCACACCATATGATATTGAAATCTGATGCTCGACTGCACAGACACTGGCACATCAAAAGGCACAGTTTAGTGGCACGTTTTAGAAGGACCACTGGAGTGATCAGGTATTGAAGTACAGTCTAAGGAGGAATAACAAGTACATACATATGAACATGCATATGTTAAAACACACATACATGCAGTCTCGCACTCACATTGACTGAAACATATAAACATGCTTGTGTACACATACACCATCAAGTTAAAGTGCTTTTAGTATTGTTAACATACATCTCCAATACATATATTCCAGTGAGAGAAAAAAATAACAGAAACACTAAACATCAGGGTTGGAATGAATTACATTTCAATTCTAGTCAATTCAGGAAGTACACTGAAAATCCAATTTCATTTCTCAGTGCTTTTCAATGAGTGACAATGAACATTTGGAATTGGGATTTGGTTTACTTTCTGAATTGACCGGAATTTAAATGGAATGGACCACAACCCTGCTAAGCATATACTCAGGTGAATAAGTACTGCTGGATATCGCATCGTTAGGGACAGATACATACAGTATACATACAATATCATAAAAAATGTAATGTGTTTTATTTTCTCCAGTATTTCCACTCTCATGTCCTGCAGACAGAGTACCTTTCTGTGTTAAAAACAGTAACAGTACCATGATTACACAGGAGGATGGTGGCACCTTAATTGGGGAGGATGGGCTTGTGGTAATGGCTGGAGTGGAATAAGTGGAATGTTATCGAATACATCAAACACATGGTTTCCACATGGTTTCCACATGGTTTCCACATGGTTTCCACGTGATGCCAATCCATTGACTCCATTCCAGCCATTATTATGAGCCGTCCTCCCTTCAGCAGCCTCCACTGCATGGTTCTTTTGATTATGTCCTCGTGAACCATGTTTTGTCCTGGTAAACCAGTCAACCTTGACCTTTCCAGTCACACAAGTCTTCTTATAAAAATACAGACAAATTAAGTTTAAAAAGCTTTCTTGGTCCATCTTTGATTACAGGACAGTAGACACAAATGGGATGTATTTTGTTCCTTTGAAGGTTATCACCTGTTGAATCCTTTCCAACCACAAGGGGCGATACAAACGCATAAAGTCCAATAAAGGAGCGTGTGTGTGTGTGTTCACATTTCCCAACAGAGGAGCAGCTCATCTCTCTTTCATTCAACTTTTTATTCTCACTTGATAATTTATCAATCTCCATACAGTCTCCTCTCTTATCTCCTTTCTCGTAACTCTCTCATTCCATCTCATTCATGCTCTCTCTCTCTTTCCCTCCATCCTCTCTCTCTCTCTCTATACATTACTGATACGGACACTGAGGGGGCTACTGTCTCTCCCCCTCCCCCTGCCCCTGCCCCTCCCCCTGCCCCTCCCCCTCTCCTCCCCTTGATAGCTCTCCTCTAGTTTCATCTTCTCTGGGTCCGCTCCTTCCTCTGCTCCCCCTCTGCTGCTGCGGGACGAGTGCATGGTCGGGCTTGGGGGGGGGGCCTGTTTGAAGAGGGGCGGGGTTTTTGTTTTGTCCACCTTGTCGAAGAAGGTGAAGTCCGCCACATACTTCCCAGACGAAGACAGGGAGACCACGGGGGGGAACTCGTACCCCCACAGGATCTCATCTGGCAGGTAGGAGGTGCGCACCTGGCAGGTGGCGGAGGTGGGCTCCACTGTGGCACTCATGATCACCAGCAGCTCAAAGTCTGCCAGATCCGGATCCGTCCATCCCCCTCCTAGAACACAGGTAGAGTGAATGAAAGATACAAATTTAGCACTACAGATCCATAATAAAATTATAATAATAAATACATTTGGATATAACAATAAAAGACTAAACGCTATTTCTAAAGATACCGTCTGATTTCTCTACTGAATCCAGATTACAAAACAGATTTATTCTAAATTCCACGGTCACTTCCAAGCATAGGACACAGACAGAATGAAAGAGATTCATATCCATTATCACGAAAAGCAAGAATGGGATAATAGCAATAAAAGGATCATCTTTACTTTCCAACATAGACCAACTTCACTACTAAATCCAGATCACAAAATAGATGGACTAAATTCTCTGATCACTTCCGAGCGTAAAACCCAAGTTAAAGTGGAGATATAAACAGAGTCCAATGACAGAAGCCTTTTACCACATACATGTACACTCTCTCAAACACAAAACACACCCCACACACTTATTGTACGCACAAATAGCTGCACCACAAAGGCCTATATAGGTTGATAATGAACATCAAGCACACAAACAGTAAAGATACACACCCCCTTCAAGCACACTGCACAACTGCCTTAATTTTGCCAGACCCCAAGAAGAGTAGCTGCTGCCTTGAGTTACACCCCCTTTTTCCCTCAGAACAGCCTCAATACGTCAGGACATGGACTCTACAAGGTGTCAAAAGAGTTCCATTCACACTCTGAATGGCACACATAAACAATCCCATATCCGCAGGAAGTAGGAGTGCTGAGGATGCTGCACCCCCTTACAAATCTGAATGAAAAAAATGTATTATACCAAAAAACATTATTTTCAAACATATATATTTGTTCATAAAAGTAGTGCACTGGGCCTTTACAGGATTTATTAGCTGCCCAATAAAAACATTTCATCATCTCTGTTTTGGCAAAAAAGGTAGTTGTATAATTAAGAACAGTATCTTGCAGGATTCAATAGTTGGAATTGTAAGAGTTGTTGCCAGCAAGTTGCTGTCAGGGGGTGCAGAGCTGTTGACCGGGGTAGGGGTAGCCAGGTGGAAAGCATGGCTAGCCTTAGAAAAATGCTTATTGAAATTCTCAATTATAGTGGATTTATCGGTGGTGACAGTGTTACCTAGCCTCAGTGCAGTGGGCAGCAGGGAGGAGGCGCTCTTATTCTCCATAGACTTTAGTGTCCCAGAACTTTTTTGAGTTTGCGCTACAGAATGAAACTTTCTGCTTGAAAAAGTTAGCCTTAGCTTTCCTAACTGCCTGTGTATATTGATTCCTAACTTCCCTGAATCAAGAAAGATCAAAACCCTGTCCTCAAACATTTTCATCAAAAGTTGCAAAGTTATGGACAAAGACCCAAAACATCCACATCAAATTAAATATTTTCAAATAACATGGATAACAACCACTTTTTGTGCAGTTTTAATTTACCATCCTTACAAACCACTTCATGTAAATGTACATTACTGTATTGTATATAGGCTGGTCATCTAGGTTAGAACCTGTAGACTTTCTATCACCATGAAGAAAAACAATCAAATCAAATCAAATCAAATTTTATTAGTCACATACACATGGTTAGCAGATGTTAATGCGAGTGTAGCGAAATGCTTGTGCTTCTAGTTCCGACAATGCAGTAATAACAACAAGTAATCTAACCTAACAATTCCACAACTACTACCTTATACACACAAGTGTAAAGGGATAAAGAATATGTACATAAAGATATATGAATGAGTGATGGTACAGAACGGCATAGGCAAGATGCCGTAGATGGTATAGAGTACGGTATATACATATGAGATGAGTACTGTAGGGTATGTAAACATAAAGTGGCATAGTTTAAAGTGGCTAGTGGTACATGTATTACATAAAGATGGCAAGATGCAGTAGATGATATAGAGTACAGTATATACATATGAGATGGGTAATGTAGGGTATGTAAACATTATATTAAGTGGCATTGTTTAAAGTGGCTAGTGGTACATTTTTACATTAATTTCCATCAATTCCCATTTTTAAAGTGGCTGGAGTTGAGTCAGTATGTTGGCAGCGGCCGCTAAATGTTAGTGGTGGCTGTTTAACAGTCTGATGGCCTTGAGATAGAAGCTGTTTTTCAGTCTCTCGGTCCCTGCTTTGATGCACCTGTACTGACCTCGCCTTCTGGATGATAGCGGGGTGAACAGGCAGTGGCTTGGGTGGTTGTTGTCCTTGATGATCTTTATGGCCTTCCTGTGACATCGGGTGGTGTAGGTGTCCTGGAGGGCAGGTAGTTTGCCCCCGGTGATGCGTTCTGCAGACCTCACTACCCTCTGGAGAGCCTTACGGTTGTGGGCGGAGCAGTTGCCGTACCAGGCGGTGATACAGCCCGACAGGATGCTCTCGATTGTGCATCTGTAGAAGTTTGTGAGTGCTTTTGGTGACAAGCCGAATTTCTTCAGCCTCCTGAGGTTGAAGAGGCGCTGCTGCGCCTTCTTCACAACGCTGTCTGTGTGGGTGGACCAATTCAGTTTGTCCGTGATGTGTACACCGAGGAACTTAAAACTTTCCACCTTCTCCACTACTGACCCGTCGATGTGGATAGGGGGGTGCTCCCTCTGCTGTTTCCTGAAGTCCACAATCATCTCCTTTGTTTTGTTGACGTTGAGTGTGAGGTTATTTTCCTGACACCACACTCCGAGGGCCCTCACCTCCTCCCTGTAGGCCGTCTCGTCGTTGTTGGTAATCAAGCCTACCACTGTAGTGTCATCCGCAAACTTGATGATTGAGTTGGAGGCGTGCATGGCCACGCAGTCGTGGGTGAACAGGGAGTACAGGAGAGGGCTCAGAACGCACCCTTGTGGGGCCCCAGTGTTGAGGATCAGCGGGGTGGAGATGTTGTTACCTACCCTCACCACCTGGGGGCGGCCCGTCAGGAAGTCCAGGACCCAGTTGCACAGGGCGGGGTCGAGACCCAGGGTCTCGAGCTTGATGACGAGTTTGGAGGGTACTATGGTGTTAAATGTTGAGCTGTAATCGATGAACAGCATTCTCACATGGGTATTCCTCTTGTCCAGATGGGTTAGGGCAGTGTGCAGTGTGGTTGCGATTGCGTCGTCTGTGGACCTATTGGGTCGGTAAGCAAATTGGAGTGGGTCTAGGGTGTCCGGTAGGGTGGAGGTGATATGGTCCTTGACTAGTCTCTCAAAGCACTTCATGATGACGGAAGTGAGTGCTACGGGGCGGTAGTCGTTTAGCTCAGTTACCTTAGCTTTCTTGGGAACAGGAACAATGGTGGCCCTCTTGAAGCATGTGGGAACAGCAGACTGGGATAAGGATTGATTGAATATGTCCGTAAACACACCAGCCAGCTGGTCTGCGCATGCTCTGAGGACGCGGCTGGGAATGCCGTCTGGGCCTGCAGCCTTGCGAGGGTTAACACGTTTAAATGTTTTACTCACCTCGGCTGCAGTGAAGGAGAGCCCGCAGGTTTTGGTAGCGGGCCGTGTCAGTGGCACTGTATTGTCCTCAAAGCGGGCAAAAAAGTTATTTAGCCTGTCTGGGAGCAAGACATCCTGGTCCGCGACGGGGCTGGTTTTCTTTTTGTAATCCGTGATAGACTGTAGACCCTGCCACATACCTCTTGTGTCTGAGCTGTTGAATTGCGACTCTATTTTGTCTCTGTACTGGGACTTAGCCTGTTTGATAGCCTTGCGGAGAGAATAGCTACACTGTTTGTATTCGGTCATGTTTCCGGTCACCTTGCCCTGGTTAAAAGCAGTGGTTCGCGCTTTCAGTTTCACGCGAATGCTGCCGTCAATCCACGGTTTCTGGTTTGGGAATGTTTTAATCGTTGCTGTGGGTACGACATCGTCAATGCACTTCCTAATGAACTCGCTCACCGAATCAGCATATTCGTCCATGTTGTTGTTGGACGCAATGCGGAACATATTCCAATCCGCGTGATCGAAGCAGTCTTGAAGCGTGGAATCAGATTGGTCGGACCAGCGTTGAACAGACCTGAGCGCCGGAGCTTGTTGTTTTAGTTTCTGTTTGTAGGCTGGAATCAACAAAATGGAGTCGTGGTCAGCTTTTCCGAAAGGAGGGCGGGGGAGGGCCTTATATGCGTCGCGGAAGTTAGTATAACAATGATCCAGGGTTTTACCAGCCCTGGTAGCACAAGCGATATGCTGATAGAATTTAGGGAGTTTTGTTTTTAGATTAGCCTTGTTAAAATCCCCAGCTACGATGAATGCAGCCTCAGGGTGTGTGGTTTCCAGTTTACAAAGAGTCAGATAAAGTTCGTTCAGGGCCATCGATGTGTCTGCTTGGGGGGGAATATATACGGCTGTGATTATGATCGAGGAGAATTCCCTTGGTAGATAATGCGGTCGACATTTGATTGTGAGGAGTTCTAGATCAGGTGAACAGAATGACTTGAGTTCCTGTGTGTTGTTATGATGATCACACCACGTCTCGTTAATCATAAGGCATACCCCCCCGCCCCTCTTCTTACCAGAAAGATGTATGTTTCTGTCGGCGCGATGCGTGAAGAAACCAGCTGGCTGCACCGACTCCGTTAGCGTCTCTTGAGTTAGCCATGTTTCCGTGAAGCAGAGCACGTTGCAATCCCTGATGTCTCTCTGGAATGTTACCTGTGCTCGGATGTTCAATACAGTAACTGAGTACATTGAGACATCAAGTGGTTTGTGATGATGTGGCTCAGTTGGTAGAGCATTGTGCTTGTAATGCTCAGGTTGTGGGTTCGATTCCCACGGGGGACCAGTATAAAAAAGTATGAAAATATATGCGCTCACTACTGTTAATTGCACATAGAAATCAGTTGCCTTTGCAAAGTATTTCAAGAAACTGGAAAACATATATCAAGCAAGTATTTTTATGTTTTTATGAGTTTTTATGAGATTAACTGTTTTGTAGAGATAATTATCAGACTCAAGTTACAAATGCTGGTAAACACTCAAATACATGTAATTTAAAAAAAATGTCACCTTCCATGTCTCAATTGTCTCAAGGCTTAAAATCCTTCTTTAACCCGTTTCCTCCCCTTCATCTACACTGATTTGAAGTGGACTTAACAAGTGACATCAATAAGCAATCATAGCTTTCATCTGGATTCACCTGGTCAGTCTATGTCATCTGTGAAAACAGTCCTTAACTCTAACCTGGACCCAGTACTGCTCTCACTTCGTAACACACGCACACACATAGAAACGCACACGCACAAATATCACACACACACACGTATGCACCGAGACAAGCACACACAATGCATGATATGGTAGACTGTCTAGTCTATTCAGTCTCTGTTGTTCTTGACTACTGGTTTGAGCAGTCCTGACAGTGCTCTTCTGAGCAGCCTTTACAACCTCTCTGCTCCTCTCTTCTCACTCCTGTTAACAACTACAGTGTACTGAGGGGATTCCCGTTAGTGCACTCATTGTAACTCCTTACTGAAACTCCTGACACTGTCCCACCGTATTTGGCAAAATCCCCAACTCCCCGTCTGTGTGCACCCAAAGAGCTGCAGATATTTCCACAGAAATGCATCATGAGGATTTGAGAGCTGCCGTGAGAGGAGGCCAGATTAGAAGATAGATTCATAGATAGTGCAGGGGCTATTGTCGTAGCTATTATGTACTGTTAGTATTTTGATTCTTCTAGTAACAGTATTATGATACTTTAAGGTAGTATTACGATTTTTGCAGATATTACTTACATTTTCAAGGCACACAGTGTGAAGCCAAAAGCCAAATGCAGTGTTCTATGGGATCAGGCATCATTAAATAAACATATTACGTGTACAGTAACACAATGCCATACAATCTGACCACAGTCAATTTAACAGGAGGAGTTTGGGGCTCAACTACATAGAGACCCATTAGAGAGAGAGAGAGAAGGGGGGGGGGGGAGAGCAGTGAAGGAGTAGAGAGGTAGATCAGGGATCAGTATGGGTCAGTAATAGCTCTGTGGTTAGTGGTGATGAGAGGCCTGCCCTCCTGTAAGAGGATCCCCCCAGCTGTGTGTCAGCACCCCTCACTGTATCAGACTGTACCCCCATTGTCTTTTAATGAGAAGCCCTGGCACCCACTCACACACATTCCACTGACATACACACAGAGATGGGGAGAGAGAGAGACCCCTCTCCCGGTGTCATCCCCCAGACCCCAAAAAATGTGAATACACTGGAGTGAACTAATAGGTATTTCACTCTACACTGGAGTGAACTATAATGAAATGGTGCATGGTGTAAAGTCTCATTTGCATTTTTCCCAGGGTGTCTTTTCTCTTTGAGTGAATTGTTGAGTTTACCACCCATGACTGTATTTGTTAGTGACACAGACATGGTTGTTGAACTATTTCATTATTTCACAGCAAGGCCTGTGGGTTTCACCTAGTAAGTTCCTAGGCGAATGTTATAATTCAAATTCAACTTTGGCAATATATAGTACTTACATATATCATAAGGCCTTTATTTGATTGTTTAGTTTTACCCTAGCACGGTGGTGTTGGGAAACTCCTGGTTCACAGGCCACATCAGGCCTGCAAGTCACATTATGCTAGCTTGCAAAGTGATGGATGTGTAATTCCTATTGGAATCGAGACAGAGCTAGGATATCCAACAGTTGGAATTTTTGTTCACCCTCAACCCTCATTCAGAAAGACTGTCGGGATAATGGAAATTGATAAAGGAGACCACCTAAACCATTTAAACTGGAACAACCATTTCAGTAACAGGTGCAATAAATCTAATTAACTAATTGGATTAGTTTAGAAAAATATATGTTATCTTTGTGTAGCATAACATTATTCAATCAGTCAGTGTACATGCAAAAACACAGTAGTGCATTCTGGGAAATCTGATAATGATGGGTGTGGTTTTGATGGGACTGTTTTACTCTCTCACCACTGAGTTTTAATTTCACTCTTACAGAGTGATTTTAACTTCTGAATCGACACTGGCCGATTTGCTGTGTACACACGCATTCACATGTACAGTATGCACGCACGCACGCAAACACACACACAACCCTCTACAACAGGGATCGGCAAAAAGGTTATTTTCAAATACAATCACTTTTTTGGCACAGTTGTGCCAAACACTCCCCCCCTCATCCCTCTACTGTCCTGGTCCTGTTCCAAATGCCCTCTATCACAGCAGTGACCTTTAATCTCCTAAATTCACCCCTCTCTGTCTCTCCACACGGATGGCTTTCCGTTCCCACACCCCGGCTGACCCTCTCGTCCTGCTGGTGATTAAGACATGGGACATGGTCAACTAGAGCAACAACTTCACCTACTTTACACAGACTGTAAGGTACTGTAGTTCACTACACCACTACTACAACAGAACACTGAACCTGCCTGTCTATTTTACTACCATGTCTTAGGCCACTTACAGTAATATCAAATTGGACCAATAGGACAAGAACACTAGACGGTAACTACACTATACCTGCCTATGGAACTGGTAACCATCAAGTTTTAGGTCATGAAATAGGACCAATTGAAGGAGAACACACACCACAAATAACTGACCATGTGAACATTAAGCTACTGTATGTAATCATTCCTACCCTTGGCAGCCCAGGCTCTGAGCGGGCTGCTATCGTCTATGATGTGGTAGAAGGTGAGGGGGAGGATGAGGAAGGGGCTGTCGCTGGACGTGTCCACCTGGAAGGGAACGTTCCTCTGGTCCAGACGCATCGTCTCCCCCTCCTTGGTCTGGGACGTCTGGAGCAACTTCCCCGTCACCTAGGAGCCAAATGGAGTCATTTGGTTAGGGGACATGTGCAAGGATTCTGAAAAGAGGAGTGTCGATGGAAAATGACAACTGCGTCATTCTCACAGAGAGACAGACGCACAGACACACACACACACACATACACACACACACTGTGTCTCTACCGAGCAGCCCAGCAGCAGGCTCTTGCGCATGTTAGCCACACGGATCATTAGGCAGGGTCGGCCCTCGTGATTGGACACCACAGCGTACTGGCTGAACTTCACTGTCTCTCCTCTCTTCTTGGGCCGCGCCACCTGAGGACAATGGGGAAGAGTGTGTCAGAGCCACACAGTGTAGCATGATGAACTACACTACCCACAATGCTCTCTGGAACATATCCGGTTTGAGTAAATATTATTGTGCTGCACAGCCTGCTGTAAGTCTCCTTATCAATACACACAGGGCATGAACTTCCTATCATCTTAACCTCCACCCCCAACACGCACACAGAAACACACACACACATATAGATAACTCCGACCCTGAGTGAGAGATAGAGAGGGCAGCAGATAATTCATGTTATAGAAGGTTAGAATGATAAGAGGGAAGAGGAGAAAGGGAGAAGGGGATTGGGGGAGAGAGAGAGAGAGAGAAAGGGGGAGGGGGGAGAAAGAGAGGAAGAGAGAGAGAGAGAGAGAGGGGGAAAGAAAGAGATAGGGGGGAGAGCTGGATAATAAACACTGCTGTATGTGTTGACTGTGGATGGATGCAGTGCATATGTGACCCGATTTAGGAAACTAGCCACGACTTCACAGCAGAGCCGTTTGAACATAAATCATATTTATTTTAATCAAAATGCGTTTTTTTTTTGTTGCAGAAATGCCTTCTCGAACATGTGAACTTTCATGTGCCTTAATAACAAACTTGTATGCCATCTGTAAATACAAATAAAAAAGTTAAATTACGAGCCTTGTTGGTTAAGCCACAGAAGAAGTGAGCAACCTTCCCATTAGCCATGATTGGCTGAGATAATGAGTGGGCTGGACATGCCGAGAGAGGAGAGAGGATTGGTCTGCCATATAGAGGCTTCTGTTTATTTGAGCTCGTCAGTCTGTGTTGGTAATCCTGTCGAACATGCCTTTTAAAAATGTTTTGTTGTGTAGTGGAGCTGCATAAGTGTTGCTTTCCATTTTCTGGAGGATCAAGTTTTGAAGTCATGTATACAGGTAAGATAGTCTAGCGTTAGCTAGCTACATTTTCAGATATTATATGTTTCTAATTTTGACAAAGTGGTTTAATTTCAAGCTAAAGTGTACTGTTAGCTAATGTTAGCTGGCTGGCTCCCTAGCTGATGTTATTATTCGTTTCCCAGAGCAGTTTGTTTTCTAGTTAGAGTGTAATGTTAGCTAGCTAACATTGGACCTGGTTGGTTAGCTCCCAGCACTGTGGCATTGTTGGCACTTTGTTCATTGTTGTTTATCTAGCTAACGTTAGCTGACTGGCTCGTTAGCTAACGTTATGTGATGTGTGTGATCTTAAACGTTGTTTACCTAGCTAGGTTCATTATTTACCCAGCTAGCTATATGTCTGAAGCTAAAGTGTACTGTTAGCTAGCTAACGTTAACTGCTCCCTAGAGGACGTTATTATTCATTTCCCAGAGCTGTTTGCTTTTGTAGTTAGAGCCTAATGTTAGGTATTGCTGGCACTTTGTTCATTGTTGTTTTAACTAGCTAACGTTAGCTGGCTGGCTCATTAGCTGACATTACATGACGTGTGTACTGTACAACACTCGTTAAATATGGCCGGTGTCAGTCAACATCTGCAAAAAAGCGCAACAAAATTGTTGCCAGCAGAGCTGGTTAGGCTGTTTTCATGTTATCCAGAGTTAAACAAATCATCAGCCAGAGCGTCAAGTGTGCGCTTCGAGAGAGAAACAAGATGGGTGGGTGTGAACGATGCTGAATGGGTGTAGACAATGAAGAGCTCTTTACTAGACACAAAAATATTCAAAGGCGATTTTATCAAAAGTGAGTTTACAAGTTGATCAACTTTCAAAGAAGAATTACTTTCCCATTGTTCCTCAAATGCAGTGTATGATATACAATTTTGTAGCTCAGAGTCTCTACTTTTATCCAATGTAAAAAAAACACCATTTCACATTTTGCTACATAAGATCGAATCCAGGTGGTCAGTCACATATTATTGCACTGAAAATTTGACGTGATGTGTAGGTCCAGATTTTTCAGTGAAATACTGTATATCCATACTGTTTAGTGGTGGTTTACTTTATCAATGAATGTGATGGATGGTAAAGTGAACATCTTATCAATCTGCCCAGGGGAAGGGTGAGGTACCTTGGCGAGGAAGGTTCCAGTGATGAAGATCTCAAGCACCATGGTGATGACCAGTTGGAGGATGAGGAGGATGATGGCAGCGGGACATTCCTCTGTGATGCAACGGAAGCCGTAGCCAATTGTGGTCTGCGACTCCAGTGAGAAGAGGAACGCCCCTGTCAGAGTCTGCACCTGCATCACACACGGGGTGTGGTTGGACGGAGGGTCAGACTCTGGAGGTAGGGGTGGAGAAGGGAGGGACAGGGAGAGAGGCAAGGTTGTGAGATTGATATGGAAAGCAAAATATCTCAGGGTTTAAGATTATAGGGGAGGTACAACTGATTGTATTGGTATTTTGAGGTATCATTGCTCTCAAAGACCTTAGCATTCTGTCTCTCCCTCTTTCCCTTCCCTCCATCCTCACATAGCAGTGCCACCAGGTACCACAGAACCCCTCCCCTCCCACCTTCTCTCCCCCCATCCCTCTCTCCCTCTCTCCCCTTCCTCCATCCTCACCTAGCAGGTCTCCGTGCACCAGCGCCACCAGGTACCACAGAACCCCGAACAGGAACCAGGTCCCGGCGAAGGTGGCCGAGAACAGGAAGAGCTTGTAGCGCCACTGCATGTCCAGGAAGGTCGTCCAGATGTCACGCAGGTACATTGCCCCACGCCCGCTCACATGCTCGATGTGCACGTTGCTGTGCCCGTCCTTGGAGAGAACGCGCCGTCTCCGTCGGAGCGCGCAGACCGCCGTCGCTGCCCCCCCTGCCGCCGCTGCCCCCCCTGCCGCCGCTGCCCCCCCTGCCGTCGCTGCCGCCCCCACCCCTGCCGCCCCCCCTGCCTCCAGCAGCGGCTTCAGAACCTCCGTCTGGATCATGGAGTGACACACCTTCTGGGGGGAGGAGCCGCGCGAGGAGGGGGGAGTGGCCGACGTCATGGCTGCAGCTTTATCAGGGGAAGAAGGGAGGGATGGTGGGAGGGGGAGTTGATGATGATGATGGAGGAGTGAGGTAGGGGGTGAAGGGGGATAGAATGGATAAATGGGAAAGGAAGAGGGTGACGGTGGAAATTAGTGAGGGAGAGAGGTGAAGAGGGAGAGAGGTGAAGAGGGAGAGAGGTGAAGAGGGAGAGGAGTGAGGAGAAGGAGGAGTGTGGAGGGAGAGGGGAGAGAAGTGAAGGGGGAGAGAGAGTGAAGGAGAAGAGAGATGAAGAGGGAGAGAAGAGAAGGGGGAGAGGAGTGAAGAGGGAGAGGAGGGAGAGGAGTGAAGAGGGAGAGGAGGGAGAGAAGTGAAGGGGGGGAGAGAAGTGAAGGGGGGAGAGAAGTGAAGGGGGGAGAGAAGTGAAGGGGGGGAGAGGAGTGAAACGGGAGAAAGATGAAGAGGGAGAGGAGTGAGGAGGGAGGGGTGAAGCGGGAGAGGAAGAGATAAATATTGTGCAAAGTCAAAGTTGATGAAAAACAAGTTGAAAAGATTTTGTGAGAAAGGAGAGAAGCGGAAAGGAAGAGAGAGGTTGTTAAAGGGAGGAATGGAAGAGGTGACAGGAGTGGAACATTCGGGGTGTGGGGGGGAGGAAGAGATGAAGAAAGGAATAGAAAGAGAGGGACGTTATAAATGAGACAATTTTTCAAGTGGACAGATGCAGGCCTGTGGTTGTCAATGTGCTCCAAACTCTCTGTCACTCTCTCTTCATCCTTTTCTTCTCAGACAGAGCAGCAGCTGCCCTTTCAAAGTAAAAGCCCCCTTTCAGCGCAAAGTCACAGCTGTCTTTTCATTTTAAAAGCCCCTCTATAATGCTAAGGCGCTCAGATGTGTCTGCAGCACATCACGCTGGCTGGATCAAGAGGGACCGAAACAAGGCTTACTTATTCCCCATCCGAAACCAGGAACAGAAAAGCCGCATGTAGCCTAGTACCCGGAGCACAGGAGGATGGTGGTAACTTAATTGGGGACAGGCTCGTGGTAATGGCTGGAGCGGAATTAGTGGAATTGTATCAAATACATCAAACACATGGTTTCCACATGGTTTCCATGTGTTTGATGCCATTCCATTTACACCATTCCAGCCATTATTATGAGCCGTCCTCCCCTCAGCAGCCTCCACTGGTCTGGATCAACCATTTATGAATGGGCTTTGATCCCTGACACAATCTACTTCTCTTTCATTATCCCTTTTTCCCTAATGAAATAAAATGAACGTTTCAATCGTCTTACTGCCTTCCACGTAGTGGTACTGCTTTACACTTAGAGTTCAAACTATGACCGTACCACGTTGATGATTAGCCCCATACTGCCCCAGTAGTCTACTACCATGTGCAGCTCCAACGGGACATTCATCAGCTGTCACATGATCTCATCTTCACTTTCCAATAAATGTTTTTCTGTGTCAGAGAATTACGCGGTGTGGTTTGTGGACGCAGTACAGCAGGAGAATAGAGCTTGTCCAAATCAAATGTTATTTGTCACATGTGCCCAATACAACGGGTGTAGACTTCATGGTGAAATGCTTACTTACAATCCCTTAACCAACAACGCAGTTTTAAGAAAATAAAAGTTAAGAAAATATTTCCTAAATATACTAAAGTAAAAAAGTAACACAATAAAATAACAGTAGCGAGGCTATATACAGGAGGCCCCGGTACCGAGTCAATGTGGAGGCTATATACAGGGGGTACCGGTACCGAGTCAATGTGGAGGCTATATACAGGGGGCCCCGGTACAGAGTCAATGTGGAGGCTTTATACAGGGGGTACCGGTACCGAGTCAATGTGGAGGCTATATACAGGGGGTACTGGTACAGAGTCAATGTGCAGGGGTAGAGGTTAGTCAAGGTAATTGAGATAATATGTACATGTAAGCAGGGTAAAGTGACTATGCATAGATAATAAACAGCTAGAAGCAGCAGTGTAAAAAAATGCAAATAGTCTGGGTAGGCATTTGATTAGTTGTTCAGAACTCTTATAGCTTGGGGGTAGAAGCTGTTAAGGAGCCTTTTGGACCTAGACCTGTTGCGCCGCTACCGCTTGCCGTGCGGTTGCAGAGAGAATAGTCTATGATTTGGGTGGCTGGAGTCTTTGACAATTTTTAGGACCTTCCTGACACGGCCTGGTACAGAGGTCCTGGATGGCAGGAAGCTTGGCCCCAGTGATGTACTGGGACGTACGCACTACCCTCTGTTTGCTATCTATCAGGGCAGAGATGCCTCTTTTTCTCGTTGGGGATATAGAGACTTGCTGTTTGTGTGTGACTTTGGTCCGAGCATCCTTCTAGACTTTGTTCTGTATCCTCATCTGGACTTTCTCTATCTCTATATATATCTCTCTCTCTCGCGCTCTCTATTTCTATCTCTCTCTCTCGCTCTCTAACTCTCTATCTCTCTCTCTATCTCTCTATATATATATCTATATTTCTCCATCTCTCTCTCTATCTCTCTCTATCTATCTCACTCTATCTCTCTGTCTCGCTCTCTCTATCTATCTCTCCATCTCTCTCTCTCCCCCCCTCTCTCTCTATCTCTCTCTCTCCCTCTCTCTCTCTCTCCTTGGCTAAATGGTCCTTTTGTCTCTGCCTGCCTCTGCTTTCCAGACCAATAAAAAAAATAACCAACTAAAACAAAAGGCAGAGAACTAGGCGATCTGATACGCTCTCTACTTTCTGACCTTTCTCTCTGTGTGTCCCCACTCGCTTACTCTATTCTCTCTCCCCCTCTTTCCTCCCCCCTCCCTCCCTCTCTCCCTTCATCTCTCTCTGGTGCTGAAGCTCACACTGTGAGTATGAATAGGGATCTGTGTAGATTTCTGTGCTCAGAATACTAAATGGGAGGCGGGGCTTCGACTAGGCGCGTGTGATAGGCCGAGTACATTCCCAGCTGACCTCTGAACCCTACTGAGGCCTCGCCCACACATACAGTAAACACACATTCACATGTACAGCGACATACACAACACGGCCGTCTCAATATATCAATACCGATATTTCCCAAACAACACTTACTATTATTATTATTATTTTCCCTTGATTTAGTATTCCTTTTAACACTTCTGTGTCTTCCTCTCCACTATATTCTCTCTCCTTTTGAATCAAATTATGCACTGTAAAAAAAGATTTGTTGACTCAATTTACATATGTTTGTTTCCATCCTGCCTTAAAATGTCATGTCAAGTCCAATCCGGATTTCGTGTGGTGATTAAGAGGGGTTGGGTTAAATGCGGAAGACACATTTCAGTTGAATACATTCAGTTGTACAACTGACTAGGTATCCCCCTTTGCCTTCCCTTTCCTCCCTTTCTCCTTCTCGCCATCTCTCTCTCACTCTGTCCTGTGTGCACAAGAATCCTTTGTTTAGAGAGATGAAAGGGACAAAAGCCACCATTGAAAAATACGACTGAGTGAGAGAGAGGGAGAAAGTGTGTGTGTGACTGAGTGATCCTATGTGAGTATGTGTTAGAGAGAGAGAGAGAGAGAGAGATGACAAAAGGTACTCATTAGTATTCCTGAGCAGTGTGATCCACCATACTCCTTCCTGTCTCTCTGTGTGCACCCTTCCAATTCCCCAAACAACCTCTACACAACACTCCAACCACCTCCGAGCAACCCATGAAAACACTCCAAAAATTGCCCCACGACACTAATATGACCCTGCAAACAGAAAAACGACTTTTCAACCAAAATGAATCAACATTGATGTACCCAGCCAGGTGTGAAGTGGAGACACTTTGCTGCTGCCCTGTGCTCCTGTCGGGGTGATATGAATGAGTATGAGAGTCTCATGTACCCTACATATTCACTCAACCACCCCTCTATAACACTTGAGTACCTATAACGGACATGTTCAAGCAACAATCAAGTCTTGTATATTACACATGAACAGTATAAGGTGTAAAAATCCCCACACAGCCTCTGCAAACAAGCACTGGCACAACTTCTTCATTAACCAAACTATTTGTGTTCCAGGTACTCAAACTACCCACAAATTGACACTTGAGAAGCAAGCACATCTTGCACACTGTACCTGTATGGGTAACTCAGGTACATTTGACATTTACGTTTTAGCAGGCGCTCTTATCCAGAGCGTTAAGTGCCTTGCTCAAGGTCAGATTGACAGATTGTTCACCTAGTCGGCTGGGGGATTCGAACCGGCAACCTTTCGGTTACTAGCTCTTAACCGCTAGGCTACCTAGGCCTCACTACTTACACACACTGTGTGTTCACTACATTCAAGATACATTGAATCGTTTTAGTAGACCCTTGCCAGCCTTTCAATAACAAGAGCAATCACAGAGGGAGAAAACAGTACAGCTTAACAGTGTCTTTATCTAACTTGTTTAATGCATCCCAACTTAAATTCTGACATCTCTTTAGTGTCCATTTTACACATTGTAGACTTGACTTGTAAACCGCAGCCACTGGAATGTCCAATTTAAACTCTAATCATTGTGCCAGAGAGGAGATTGATGTTATAGTGCCAGGGTTGGTGCCAGAGGTCATTTGTCGGCACCCTCCTAGTATCCATGGTGATCTTCCTCAATGTGTCCCGGGTCAGGTTGCCTTCCTACAGGTGTGAGTTAGAACCCTTATCAACACTAATACAGTCTACAGCAACGTGTTTTTACGCCTTCATTCTTCTGCAGTTTTAGACCGAGAGGAACTGAGGTCCCACTTTAAACTTTAAATCATTGGCCACTTTAATAAATGGATCACTAGTCACTTTAATAATGCCACTTTAATAATGTTTACATATCTTGCATTACTCATCTCATATGTATATACTGTATTTTATACCATCAATTGCACCTTGCCTACGCCGCTCTGTCATTGCTCATCCATATATTTATATGTATATATTTGTATTCCATTCCTTTACTTCGATTTTTGTGTATTGGGTAGTTGTTAGATTACATGTTTCGGTAAATTGTTAGATTACATGTTAGATATTGCTGCACTGTCGGAACTAGAAGCACAAGCATTTCACTACACTCGCAATAACATCTGCTAACCAATGAATTAGACCAATAAAATGTCATTTCATTTGATTTGATTTAAACAAAGTACAGCTTATAAAGCTTTTATACAGTACACACTGTAAAAATGTGTTTATGTTTTTATGGGAGCTTAGTTGCAGCCAGCTACCTGTAAATTCCGTAATAAAGGTACTGTACGTTACCGTAATTTCCAAAGAGACCATAAAAGTACATTTTCGGTAACATACTGTACTTATTTTTACAGTAAGTTACAGGTAACTGGCTGCCAGTAAGTTAACAAAAAACAACAGGATTTTTTTTACAGTGGACATAAAGGCTTCGTAAACACTACATAAATACTTCACAAATCATCTATAAGTTTATGTCATACTCTATAAAGGGTGTATAAACATGCATAATGCCTTATGTCTTTGGCAATTCAGCCTACAGTGGGAATGGTTATGTCACCCTTTATACACCATTTATAGAGTTTGACATGTGCTTATAGATGATATGTATAGCATTTATGTAGTGCTTATGAAGCCTTTTGCAATTTTATAGCCTTTATAATTTGTACTTCATATAAAGTGGAACCAGAAGAGAATGAATAATCAAAGTGACAATTAAATCAAAATTATAAAATTCTAATCAAGTACTGTTACTAAATACTTACATTTTTATTGATTGAAAATGCAGAGTATGTTGAAAACGTAATAACGGCCACAAGAAAACTTCCCTTGAGATGATGTCTACCTATTATTTTACAAGGTGTGATGGGGAAAAAAGGAAGAAACATGATTCCAGCATCTCTAATCTAAACGGTCATTTTAGTCACATACAGGTGTCCACAAACTCCAGCGCCACGTATAAGTGCCACACACACAGTGGGCCCAACCACTACCGTAAAAACACTAACCCGCTTAGTAGCATTGATAGGCTACACTCACCCTGTTCTCTGTGTGTGGGTGCACCTGTGCTCTCTGCTCGTGTCCTCTCTTGCGTACCAAGCCAAATAGCGTTCCAATTCATTTCCTTATTATGGTTATTCTTCATGAAGAGGGTGAAACATACATAACTCTATTTTGTAACTTAATAGGTCTAACTTTTCATCAAGCTCTGGCCTTTTTATATTCGACCCTATCGATATAACTCCCTGCTGTCTCTCAGGTGAAAAATCACCAATTAGCTTTGCTGCTAACAACTTATATGTATTCTGTAAGATAAGAATAATCAAATAATTGTTGATGATCAAGTAAGCTAATGAGAGCAAACTGAATTTAGGCCCATGAATTAGAATGTGCGTGTCATCACTTACCTTTTGTTGCAATTGTTGAATGCAATTTTGAGACTTTTAAAAGTGTTTGTATCTCCCAAAACACATTTAAAAAATGTATGTTGTGATCAATTTGCCTATTTGTTGACTTTTTACTCAGTGCGACATCATGGATTGGAGTATTGCGCACTTGTTGACAGTTCTCTCACACGCATGAGCACGAGACACGCAACTTTCATTGTCTACAGATTTCCATCCTGATTGTAGTTCTAGATATTTCCATTATAATTCTTATATGCCTAACAATTAAACATTTTTTACAAAAACGTTCAAATCAACAAGTTTCTGTAGCCTACTAATCTAATCGCGAATTTACCAAAGACAAATCAATGGTTTCTCTAAGACTGAAGTGTCAGTCGGTACCGGTTCCGGTTGAACGTTACAGAGTTATTATGTAATAAAATAGTTGCAATGTCCCCGTTGCATCTCGAGCTGTGATGGTTCTCGGGTTCATGTAGAAGTTGAATTGTCCTCTTCTCTCAAGTTTTCACTTGTCTCTCCTTATAAATGAAAAAGTAGCCTATTCAGTCACTCAACTGGACTCAGGACATTTTAATTCATTAATTCAACTCTCCTCCCACCCTTTCTCTCTCCCTCTCTCGCTCTCCCTCTCTATCTCTCACCCTGTTCACTGTAAATGGGTCCCTTGTTAAGGGTTCCTCGACTGTTCAGCCTTTGTCAACTTTCTCATGTAAATGTCTGATGGTTAAGATACACGCCTGGAAGTTATTTCACTGATGGAACGCGTGGAGGTAGACTATTTACAAATCAGAATGAACAACAGACACTTTATTGTGGACTTGGCTCCTCGCAATTTTGCGTCGGCAAAGTTGGCCAATGGTTTGACTGAATAATGTCGGCTTCGCTCTGTGAGGCCATGCCATGTCCGCCTGCAAGGAGAGAAACGCTATACACGTGCTCCCGCCGCGACGGACATCAGAGGAACTGTCCTGAATAATAATTGAAGAAAACAAACAAGACCACTGAACAGTTAGGTTTACCCAGAACAATGAAAAAGCTATAACCTCCATGTCTTGTTACAGTTAATATCAATGCCGATTACTTATCTTATAGAATCAGGTTTATTGGAAAAAATAAAAGGCCAACTTGATGAAAGACCCCATGTGAAGTTTGTTTTGGCGGGAGCTGGATGTCCAGCGTGCCCCAGCTGAGCGACCGTGGTGGGAGGCAGATGCATGAATAAACCTGAGCTGCACGAGATTTGCTGGACCTTTTTCACACGAGCATCAATCTCACGGACCCACCCACCCGCCAACGCGTGTTGTTCCATCCTGTAGTCTCCGGTCCCGCTGAGAGAGTTGTTCCCTCATCCGTGCACGGGCACCTAAAGGTGTGTGCGCGCGCGCGCGTGTGTGTCCAGGGGAGAGTCCTTGTTCAAGGTTACAGCCTGGTGGGGATGATGCATAACGTCTTCACTGGATTACATTATTACAAATATACACCGCCTTCAGAAAGTATTCAAACCCCTTGACTTTTTCCATATTTTGTTGTGTTACAGCCTGAATTTAAAAATGTTTACATTTAGATTTTAATGTCAAAGTGGAATTATGTGCAATATTTGTTTTTATTCGAAATGTTTACAAATGATTAAAAAAGAAAAAGCTGCAATGTCTTGAGTCAATAAGTATTCAAGCCCTTAGTCACATAGTAAGTTGCATGGATAATTGCAATAATACGTTGCAATAATAGTGTTTAACATGATTTTTGAATGATACCTCATCTCTGTACCCCACACATACAAATGTTCTGTAAGGTCCCTCAGTCGAGCAGTGAATTTCAAGCACAGATTCAACTACAAAAACCTGGGAGGTTTTCCAATGCCTCGCAAAGAAGGGCACCTATTGGTAGATAGGCACTGAAAAATAGGCACTGAATAGCCCTTTGATCGTAGTGAAGTTATTAATTACACTTTGGATGGTGTATCAATAAACCCAGTCACTACAAAGATACAAGCATCCTTCCTAACTCAGTTGCATCCTGTTTGCAACAAGGTACTAAAGTAATATTGGAAAAAAATTGGCAAAGCAATTAAGTTTTTGTCCTGAATATGTTATGTTTGGGGCAAATGAGTACCATTCCGTATTTTCAAGCATAGTGGTGGCTGCAGCATCTTATGTGCATGCTTGTAATCATTAAGGACTGGATGGGGACTTTTTCAGTATAATAAAGAAACGGAATGGGGCTAACCACTGGGAAAATCCTAGAGGAAAACCTGGTTCAGTGTGTTTTCCACCAGACACTGGGAGATGAATTCACCTTTCAGCAGGACAATAACCTAAAACACAAGGCCAAATCTACACCAGAGTTGCTTACCAAGAAGAGAGTGAATGTTTGAGTGGCCGAGTTACAGTTTTGACTTAAATCTGAATGTTCCCTCTCTCCAGAGTGCGAGATTTTTAGAATGCTTAGCGCACGTGTGTGTCTCTGTTTTAAGAAAACTATGTTATAGGGGTCAGCAATTGACGGCGAAAACAGGAGAGAATAGGGAGAGATCAGGAGAGAACAGTAGAGAATAGGGAAAGGACAGGGAGAGAACAGGAAAGAATAGGGAGAGGACAGGGAAAGAACATGAGAGAATAGGGAGAGGACAGGAGAGATCGGAAGAGAACAGGGAGAGAGGGATGAGGATGACGCGATCGGTGAAAGAGAGAGAGCGGGGAGAGGGTGGAAGAGAGAGCAGGGGAGATGGAGAGGGAGAGCAGGGAAAAGGGGGGAGAGGGGGAAGAGGATAGAGAGAGGGAGAGAGCGGGGAGAGGAAGAGAGAGCATGAGAGATGGAGTGGGAGAGCAGGGCAAAATGAGGGAGAGAGGGAAGAGGATAGAGACAGAGAGCAGGCAGAATGCTCAAGATTGACTTAGAAATTGGATGTCTGTCCATGTCCTGGAGACATCGGAAATATCTTCAAAATCAGCCACTAGGGGCAACATTGAGCGCTATTACCATCAAGTAGGCTGGGTTTTTCATAATGCAATGACTCCGGATCAGAAGGTTGTGTGTTCAGCCCAGTGGTAGACACTCATTTTGTTTTTCTTTTAACCAATCCCAAACCTTAACCTTTAACTTAAACATGCAGAATGAACGTCTCAACTAAATATTTGAACCCTATCCAAAACTTGAAATGTCATATGCAGCCGTTTTTTATCAATATCAAATCATTTCTGGGTAACAAGTGTCGTGGAAAATCATTTCAAATACAACGCTTATCAGAACTTGTAAATTCAAACATGCTCTTTATTACAACTGTACAGCCAACTGGCATGTCCCCGCGGAACACACCCCGCAGAACACACACCGCTTCCCAACCCCGGTTCCAACATTTATACATAAATAGCATATGGGTCCACCCCATATGCAAATAAGCATACTTCCCCTAATTCTTCCTGCCATCATTATCTTTTTAGTTCAGGCTTCCTGCTTGTTCACGCCTACTAACGCCCATTATCTGCTTTCAGTTAAATTATAATAGTGGCCAGACCCGTGCTTGTCTTAAAAATAATATATGTCCATCTATCCTATAGGCCTATATTTAACTCAATGCCCCAGCATGTTCTCTGGTATGTCCTTATTGGAATTGGCAGACTCTATGTCTCTTCTTATCATTAGTGTCCAGTTGCCTTAGGCATATTTCTCTGGTATGTGTCTTATTGGAATTGTCAGACTATATGTCTCTTCTACCATTAGCATCCAGTTGCCTTAGGCATATTTCTCTGGTATGTGTCTGGTCAGTCTGTCAGCACAATGGAGAAAATAAGAGGGCCAGAACGTCCCTTAGTATATCTCCATTACCACAGTCTCATGATCAATGTGAACATGTGGTTCGTTACTTTA
Organism: Salvelinus alpinus; assembly: GCF_045679555.1. NCBI lineage: Eukaryota > Metazoa > Chordata > Actinopteri > Salmoniformes > Salmonidae > Salvelinus > Salvelinus alpinus. The sequence continues at coordinate 20,695,335 of NC_092116.1, forward strand.
ATGTTCAGCTGTCTTATGTTACTACTACAATCCCCCCTCTGGGGCTATTAAGCCACATAAATGATACAAATAAGACTTTGGGATAGTAAATGAAAATACCTATGATAAACAAGAAAATACAAAAAATAAAAACAAAGTGAAGCATATAAACCAACTAGACCAAACATCTCCAATGTGAAATAGGAGTAAAAGATCCAATCAGAAACATTAAAGAAAACCTAACTAGACCAAACATCTCCAATTGTCATAAGAGTAAAAGATCAAATTTGGTATAAAAAATAAAAGATAATACAATGAATATAATAATAAAATAAAAATGCTAAAACCCATTATCTAGGAGCACAGTCCTCATCCTTACAAATAAGACAATCTCCTCTTTAACACTTGGCACAGAAAAAAGGTTCTGGGTGATGGTTATGACCATCCTCATGAATTTTTGTACACCACTTGCAATAGTGACGCAAATGACACTTTTTGTGGACATGTATAAGTAAACATATATCTGAACTGGGTAATTGAACATAGACATGGAAATCATCCTTACGAAAATCGTGACACGCATGACCAACCCCCCAATCACTTCATAGAGACAGTTAGGGTTACCAAAGGGGCAGTCAAGAGGTCCTCCAACCGCATTGCAAGGCTTTCCATACTTATTGGTATAATTGCCTGGGCTTCCTGGTACAAGATCAATCACCACAGGAGAGTCATCTCTCATTACAGACATCTGTTTAACTGTTGTCTGAACCACAATTAACTTTACCAGGGGTATAACACAACAAACTGCAATACCCAGAGTCAATAACCCTCCTTCCAACACGATGGCCATCCTAGCAAACATGGCTCCCCACTTTCCTAACGCTAGGTCTAACCAATCCCATACAAGGGAGTCTAAACCAGCATTAGCCTTTACTTCTGCTCATAATCCTTTGAGTTTGTCCATAGCAATATTGGGAATAAAGGTGCAACAGTCATCCCCAAACATGACACAAACTCCACCCTTCTCCGCTAAGAGCCAATGGAGAGCCTGTCTATTTCGCCAAGTCATTTTACTGGTAGCCTGTACCTGTTCCCCCAACGCCGTTGGAGCCGAATCAGGATAGTTAATGAACATCTGTTGGTTATAATATATATAATTAATCCACTCTAAATTTTTATTTGGTGTTATCCACAAAAACATAGATTCAAATCCTGATTTAACTTCATCTCTTGCCTTGAACTCTCGAGGTACACCTCTAGGCTGGCCAATTGCATCAAGGTATACCTCAGGGTCTTCCTCATACTTCCTTTTAACTCTAGAATTAACATAGTCATCGTGGGGTGATTTAATAATGGTAACCTGTTGAATTGCTCTTACTAAGACACAAAGACCAATCCATTCATTAGGCAATACATTCAACAATTTGTTTTTTCCACACATCCAGAAATTATCCGCAATACCTCTGTCTTGATTCTTTAGCATAGTGAGAGACGGTGCAACCTGAGTTATGTGACCACACAACCCTTTTCTATTCATAATCAACCCTTTATCATTACTTTTACGAACTCCCACATTCTCTAACACCCAAATAGTATCACTTCTACTGTGGTGTTTCCTACATCAATTCCTTCGGTGTGGTGTCTGTAAAAACATTCATATTTTCCTTCAATCACGGTACCTCTGTCTAATTGAGGGACAGTTAATTCAGTCCTAATGTTATAGGCATCACAATCATTGTCTCCCAACATGGTCTTATTCAACATAGTTTTACCCCTAGTGCTTACCCAGAGCAATCCTATATTCTATGTCACACAAGGGAATAGAATACTTTCTATTGGTACAATGGTCCTTTTTCCAACATACACAGTTTTTAAATGATGACAGTTCAGAAACTATTAAAAGATCAGACAAATGTGATTTTCTACACAAAATACAATTGTCCATTCTGTGTTTGTTTGCCATATACTTAGCCCATTTGTACCACTCGTTCTTCACTACTTCTTCTCGTGTGCTGTCCTTGAGTGGTTCTAATATATCTAATTCTGTCGCTTTTTCAATGTTCTTATCTTGAGGTAGATCATTAGAGTTTATCAGAAAGTTCCAAATGTCAGTAAAAAACTCTCCTGACTCTGATGTCTCAGGTTGCTTTGTGGGTACAGTGATCTGCTTGGTAAGGGAGGTCGATGTCATCTTAGTGGTAGCTACTGTGGTCGTCACAGCAGCCGCCACCCTTGTTGTTGTCACAGGTTCTTCCTGTTCAGGTGCAGGGGTAGGATCAATCTTAATGACCATGGTGCTACTCCCTTCAGTCACTGTTGTTCTTGTTATTTCAACTATTAATTCTTCACCTTCAACTGGTTCAATCTGATTCATGATGAGCACCCTCTCGTCTTTTTCTTTGATTAATGTCAGGTCACATCCTTTCGGATCCCAAACGACTTGTCCCTTTGTTTGGTGATGGGTCCATCCACAGAGTGCCATCTCCGGTAAGGGTTTCATCCTTATGATTGAGATAGACTTCAGTTCTCCTGCTTCTGTTATAAGTTGAGGTGGAACAGAGATTCTAACCTTGTCAGTCTTTTTGGATTGTTCGACTGATTCCTTTCTTCTCTTCCTGCTTCCACCTTACGTCTTGATTGTGCATTAGTCTGTTGTTTCTATACTAGCATTCACTGTTACTTCTGTTATGTCAATGTCATTATTCTTTTGTTGTTCTAACTTCAATTGTCTGTAAAGGAGACCATTCAAAAGTTTAAAAGTCAATTGTGGGGAAATCCCCATTTTCTTCAGCTTGCAGGACTTTTCCTCCTCTTTCTTCACCTGAGGCTCCCTCCTCAGGCCGGACTTAACTTCCATCTGGAAGGTTTCAATTTTTAGGGAAAAGATGTTCTCATTCTGTGCCTTGTGAGACCTCTCCTCCTCTTCTGGGTGCATTAGTCGGTGCACTTGTCGTATTTTGGCTTTCACTTCATTTGCTGTTTTCTTGGCTCCTCCCTGGCGTCTCAATCGTTTCCGCTGCTCCTGCTCCCTCCGGGCTCCCTCCTGGTGAATCAGCATCCTCTGTGTCCTCATCTCTATGTGGTTGTATCCTTCTCTCTGTTGGGACTCAGCTGCAGTGGTTCAGATGGTACCCCGTCTGGCTTCCTTTCACTTGGACGGCCGTTCTTGTTGCTTTGGCCACCTCCTAGGGTCCTTCTCTCCTCGGTTGATCCCACTTCCTCCGGAACACTTGAACGTGGACTAGATCTCCTGGTATCACTGGGAGAGGTCCTTCTGGTCCCCTTGGAACATCAGACGCGGAACCTCTCGTCCTGGTTCAGGTTTCTGCCTTCTTTCTGTGAGGCATTCATACTTAGAGACATATGGCCTCTGTTCTATGATTACACCATACATCCTCTTACTTCCATCACTCATCACACAACAAACTGACATTCCAGCTGAAGCTGGCGAACCCCTCTCCTTCTGTTTTCCTAAACATAAGACTTGGAAAACAACAGACAAAACATAACAGCATTGACAATGTTATGTGTTATGCATAAATATATTCATGCAAACTGAAATCTGAGACCATGACAATTCCCACTCTCTCTTTACCTGTCTATGCCTCCAGGATACTTTTCTGCTGGACTCCACAAAAATAAAAGCCCTAAAAAGCTTCCTCATGCTTCCACCCAGTCTTCCCCTTTCGGCCCCAGGTTCTGAGAGGTGTTCCCAAATCATGTCAATTTTTACTTAGTTTCCCATCTGCTCCATTTCAACTGATAATCATGTGCATAACCTACAATTAACATTATCTCTTCTTGAATTAATTCAACACTGTTTATGCTTTCATATCAATCCCTTTAACATGTTTGTTTAGAGTATAATATCCTATCATCTATTCTTTTTCACATGATGTATTAAAAAATGAAACAAGTAACCCCCAAACTCAACCCAGTATGTCTATAGTGGAATCTAGTCTCTCTCTCTCCCTCTCTGATTCCACGTCCTCTGTCATGGTGTTTTCAAGCTCACCCTTTATTCAGCTGGACCTCACTTCTCGTGAGACTTATGTACCCACCAAAGAGAAACATGAAGAACTTTACCACTGCAGTGTTGTAAGAAGTATACCACCAGCCTGGTGTATCTCGATGTACACTCAGTCTCCAGAATGCAGCCCAAGCCCTTCCATTTCTGGCTGTTTTTTTTCCTGAGGACATACACACTAACACATGGGTTATTCCCTGACAACAGACTTCCTTCTTATAGCAAGATCACTAAATCTTAATTTTTAATAACAGCCCTATGTAACCATTCTGCCTCAAATACCTGGCCTCCTGCCACAGAAATATTCATAATGATAGTCAAATGAATGTCCCTACAGCAACTGCTGTAAAATAACATATAATCATTCAAGCGTCTTCCAGTTGGATTAATATCCAATCCTAACAAAACTAAGTCATAAGTTTCTTAAACTTTTGCTCTAATGTTCAAAATGCCACCACTTATTCTTTTTACCATATCTTTAGATATGTGAATTGTTCTATTAACTTTTGAATTGTCCCTATATTTTACACAGCCAGCTGTCTTTCCTTTTCTGTGAATTATCTCTATTTTTATACATAGTTTCTAGAAATAACACCCCTTCACTACCATTACCTTCTTTTATGAGTCCCCTAACCCATAACTGCCATTGTTTGATACATACTTAAAACATCCTTAAGTCAATTTATATATCATTTATATCAGTATCAGTCCCTCCTCAGGAACATATACACAACCTTATGTTCCTCAAAACAAAAATAAATTGACCAAACGAAAAAAAAGAGAAAAAAATAAAAAATAAAAAAATATTATAATAATTACACATTTGCAATAAATTACCACTATTTGTAATGTAATTAAACCTGGAGAAAACGTCCATCCGTGTCATTCTATGCCCATGTTATTATTGGTCTCTTTCTTCTACATTCTTGGGTATCATCGCACAACAGACTACCTTTATATTCAATCAAACAATACAATTTATCATTACAATTCCAATGACATTATAAAACAAAAGAAACAAAAAACCTTAAATCAAATATTCTGGAAGTTTTGTCAACCTCCTTGTCCCAGGATTAGATTCCAGAGCGGCCCTAGGCCTATTAAATTTAAACAGTGCTATATCTAAATAACTAAACAGTTATTTTATTTTATTTTTATACATTTTCCAACCCAATATTCAGGATAACAATCCTTAGTGTTTACTTTAACTCAAATTTGACCTGATCAATTCAATACACATCATCCCTTTAATAATTAACATTTATACTAAACACTTTTATTACCAGTATTATCTATTGTCCCAATAGCCCTTTTGTCTCAGTTTTTCTCTCATGAGTGGCCTGGTAATAAAAGTTCAATACCCCAATTCCTTTAATTCATAATTCACCCTGGCCCATATCATTTCAACATGTCTATTATTTGATACAGTTCACAGGTCATCAGACACAGTTGTCCCTCACTATTCAGTCGATTAGGGTGGGTATGAGCTCCACACTCACTAGTGGTGATATTCTCTCCCATGCCTTAAAGCATTCTGACGTCACCTTTCATGACAACTCCCTTATTCTACTGGTGATCTCTCAGATGAATTACAGATGATGTATTTATCAACAAAACCCTCACAGAAACCCACACTCCAATAAACCCTGTGGAGTAACTTACATCACTTTTTATATGCAGAATGAACAAAGCACATTTGTGTATTTACCCAAAGACCATAACCCCAAGGAACTGATAATTTTACCTATGAACACATGTTATATCAAAAAACAAAAATAAACGAATTCCGAATTCAATTTAAGGGTACAACTCTTCATAATTTTCCCAGGGACATAATAGATTTTCAAAGTAATTATACATTTTGAATAGAGTCTCGTGTCTTTTAATCATTTTAAAATTAAATCCCACCTGTTCCAACAATTTCTAGTAAAAGGTGATCAGTCTTTCACAGGAAATTCTTAGGAATCAGGGCATTTTGACACCATTAAAATGTTTCCACTCCCCTTTCTTTAGGAACAACTTAAATACATTTTTCAAAAAACAATTCCATCATTCTGCATACCCAAATTGAAACTGAAGTGGAAAACGCCCTTCCAATAAATCTACTAATGTATATTCATTCCCAGTACATGGTGCACTTACTAGTAAACCACAGCCAATAGCACACAGGGACTGGACTCACTTATCCAGAACTCCAATGTTGTAGCCTTATCCAGATATTGTTATAGCAGCTGACTTTAATTAACTGCTTTCCACAGTAATACAGTCTCCAATGATATTTTGACCAGAGAAGATTAAACCCTTTTTTTTTTTTTCTGGAAAAGAAAGTATACATATCGTTAATTTCACAACGTCAGCTTTTAATCTGCAAATAGTTTTTATTCCATAAACGTCTTAACATTTTTCAGAGAATGACGGTATAGAATGTCTAACAATTAAAATTCCATCTGTACTCTACTATATGTCAAGTCAAACGTGATCTAATACTTCTTCTTGACCACATATAAACTGTAATCTCTATGAACCACTCATTGTTCGCTCAGAGACAATACACCGCCAAGTAAAAATTCCATTCACACTAACCTCAAACCGATTAGTTATTTGTTATTTTGACAAGGAAATAAACTCTCATATATCGGCATTTCCTGCTACCGCACTAAGTTCTAGTGTCACCTTACACTAATTTTCCCCATATTCGCTATAACCATATTCAAAACAGGGAGCTATTTTCTTATTTGTTTTTAGATATTGTCAATAGTTCTACTAATCACCCGCACGTCTGCGAGGACGAGTGGAACCACATTTGTCTTTTATAGTAATGTATTTTCTGATGATAGAATGTTACCGGGTAATGGCGTCCCCCATTATCCAGTTTTTCATATTCAATCCGAAGTCGATAGAACCAATGTGCGCGTCTTTCAGGGACTCCATGGCTTTTTAAAACCCCTCTATGCTAGGGAGAAACAATCATTTTTGTTTTCATGCCACTATTTATTCATTTATTTTTCCTAAATACTCCCATGTATTATACACCTTTTATTTATTATTTTTCCGAGGTAGAGCTAATCTCCTTTCCAATTAATAATTCATTTGTCACATCACTTAATTTCTCTTATCAAAGCCTACTCTTTATAGTACAGACATTATTTCTGAATACTACAGATGACTTAATGTCTTATTCTAGTACAGTACTTCAAATATCACTGTGTTTTTCCCTTTACAGATATCATTATTAATTCATTTTATCCGTTTGGTTTAGTCTATTCTTATAGCTCTAATCAATTTTATGATTACATTTACATTACATTTAAGTCATTTAGCAGACTCTCTTATCCAGAGCGACTTATAAATTGGAAAGTTCATACATATTCATCCTGGTCCCCCCGTGGGAATGGAACCCTCAACCCAGGCGTTGCAAGCGCCATGCTCTACCAACTGAGCCACACAGGTCCACTGCCCGCTCCGTTAAGATCTCTATCTAACGTCTTACTTTTACCTTTATTTATTTATTTTGTCTCTACTTTCTTACCTCTTCTCCATATTCTTATTGTTTGATCCTATGGTCAATTTACTAGTGAGTCAAGCCACCCCTGTTCTCCTTTTTATCCTGGCCACTCGATTTTGCACCGCTGTCTACCCTGCAGGCTATTTTTTAGACCGTAGCTTCTGTAGACACAGAGTGTCTGACGGCCTGTTTTTTCCTCTTTCTTTGTTTCACCGTACGCGAATTCTTAATGTGTCCTGGATTCCACTATTTATCTTAACCAACCTAGATTCATTTTTAAACTTTATAGTATAATTTCAATTTATTGGCGCTCCTACTTTCTGTTTTGTTTCACACTTTTCTATCCGTATTTATACTATTCGGTTAACGCCTTTTTAAGTATTTTTATTTATTATTTGTTTTGACACCTTTTTGTTATTCTTACCGCGGTCTCTTACCATTTTATCACATCAGTGTTTTTATCCTTGCTTATAACTTATTGTACTTCGATGTTTCTTAACTTCTTTCCCTCTGCCTAATAGCAGTTAACGGCACCCTTCATCAACTCTACTCTGTCACAGGAGAGCTGCGCGCTCCCTTTTCTGGACGTTCTGCCTACACACACACAACTTGTCTTTCCTTCCTAATGTTCTATTTTTACACAGATCCACTCATTTCTTACAACATTCTCATTCATCCTTTTTATTTTTCACCTGTTCATTCAATCCCTTTGTTTTTACCTCAAAACAACGTAGTCTTTCTTTATTGACTTAATTCACTTCCTCCTACATAAGCCTAGACTGCTAAGATTTCTACAATATGACGAGACTACTGTCTAATCGGATCAGCTTGTCTTCATATCCTATTCACCCCCCCAATACTGATCTTTTCTTCTATTATTAGAGTAGTATTGTGGCGTGACCTACTGAATTACAAAACCCTGTTAGCTAGACAGAGCGGTTTTTTTATTCGCAGGATTTCTTTTGCATTTGAACGTCGCACAATCGGGCCAACGTTTTCCTGCGTCCTAAATATTTCACCCGTACAGTCCTCTTTTCAGAGCGTTAACCATGAATATTTATTTAACTACTGATTTATGTTTTGACCGTATAAGTTACTTTTGCAGTTGAACGCCGCACAATCGGGCCAACGTTCTTCCTGCCTTCTAAATATTCATCCGTTCAGTCCCCCGTTCTGGGGCGGTAACCATGAAATATTTATTTAACTACTAAATATTCACCAACAGACCCTTCTGCCGTGACGTGAATATCCCACCCAAGCAGACCTCTCTAAAAATGTTCCTTTTTTAAAGAGCGGTATCGTGGCTTCCTAACTACTTATTTATGCAGTTCTCTGTTATCTTTAGAGCCGTTATTCATAAGTAACCTGTCCAAGCATTCCTTCTACTAATTTTATTGAAGAGGTATCACAGGATTTTCTACCTACATTATCTGTTTTGACCGTATGAGCTGTCCCTTATTATAACCAACCATCTCAGCCAGATGCGCAAACAACCGCATCATTTAAGCTACACATTCGAACGGTCTGATCTGAACGAGCGCATGCATGCCCACTCTACATCTAACACAAGCAAAGTTCACAGCACCTATTCACTCAGTCTCTATACATGCGCATACATTTATATTTAATACAATTCCCCAAATTACACATACATGCAAATTCATTGAATTTAAAAGTTCTTTTGTATTTACCGGTTTCATTTTAGGAAATTTGAAAGAGAGACTTACGTGGCGCCCCTCTCGCTGAGACAGTATCTCTGAAGCAATCTTACACAAACATTTCAACTATTGTAAGAACTTGCTTACCTTCTAGTTGGGCGGCCACCCTTGTTTGTCAGATTGTCCAAAGAAACTATCTCCAGCCCTGAACGCCATTCCTCAGTCCCTGTCCCTCCTGGCATGCTCGCCAAATATGTAGTGGAAAATCATTTCAAATACAACGCTTATCAGAACTTGTAAATTCAAACATGCTCTTTATTACAACTGTACAGCCAACTGGCATGTCCCCGCGGAACACACCCCGCGGAACACACACCGCTTCCCAACCCCGGTTCCAACATTTATACATAAATAGCATATGGGTCCACCCCATATGCAAATAAGCATACTTCCCCTAATTCTTCCTGCCATCATTATCTTTTTAGTTCAGGCTTCCTGCTTGTTCACGCCTACTAACGCCCATTATCTGCTTTCAGTTAAATTATAATAGTGGCCAGACCCGTGCTTGTCTTAAAAATAATATATGTCCATCTATCCTATAGGCCTATATTTAACTCAATGCCCCAGCATGTTCTCTGGTATGTCCTTATTGGAATTGGCAGACTATATGTCTCTTCTACCATTAGCATCCAGTTGCCTTAGGCATATTTCTCTGGTATGTGTCTGGTCAGTCTGTCAGCACAATGGAGAAAATAAGAGGGCCAGAACGTCCCTTAGTATATCTCCATTACCACAGTCTCATGATCAATGTGAACATGTGGTTCGTTACTTTAATGTTCAGCTGTCTTATGTTACT
>NC_092116.1:20705459-20719394 GCF_045679555.1 Salvelinus alpinus
TTAGTGTATTGAACATTGTTTTTCTTCATGGTGATGGAAAGTCTACAGGTTCTAACCTAGATGACCAGCCTATACACAATACAGTAATGTACATTTACATGAAGTGGTTTGTAAGGATGGTAAATTAAAACTGCACAAAAAGTGGTTGTTATCCATGTTATTTGAAAATATTTAATTTGATGTGGATGTTTTGGGTCTTTGTCCATAACTTTGCAACTTTTGATGTAAATGTTTGAGGACAGGGTTTTGATCTTTCTGGATTCAGGGAAGTTAGGAATCAATATACACAGGCAGTTAGGAAAGCTAAGGCTAACTTTTTCAAGCAGAAAGTTTCATTCTGTAGCGCAAACTCCAAAAAGTTCTGGGACACTAAAGTTTATGGAGAATAAGAGCGCCTCCTCCCTGCTGCCCACTGCACTGAGACTAGGTAACACTGTCACCACCGATAATTCCACTATAATTGAGAATTTCAATAAGCATTTTTCTAAGGCTAGCCATGCTTTCCACCTGGCTACCCCTGCCCCGATCAACAGCTCTGCACCCCCTCACAGCAACTTGCCCAAGCCTCCCCCATTTCTCCTTCACCCAAATCCAGATAGCTGATGTTCTGAAAGAGCTGCAAAATCTGGACCCCTACAAATCAGCCGGGCTAGACAATCTGGAACCTCTATTTCTAAAATTATCCGCTGCAATTGTTGCAACCCCTATTACTAGCCTGTTCAACCTCTCTTTTGTATTGTCTGAGATTCCCAAAGATTGGAAACATGCCGCGGTCATCCTCCTCTTCAAAAGGGGAGACACTCTAGACCCAAACTGTTACAGACCTATATCTATCCTACCCTGCCTTTCTAAGGTCTTCGAAAGCCAAGTTAACAGACAGATTACTGACCATTTTGAATCCCACCGTACCTTCTCCGCTATGCAATCTGGTTTCAGAGCTGGTCATGGGTGCACCTCAGCCACGCTCAAGGTCCTAAACGATATCATAACAGCTGTAAGAGACATTACTGTGCAGCCGTATTCATCGACCTGGCCAAGGCTTTCGACTCTTGTCAATCACCACATTCTTATCGGCAAACTCAACAGCCTTGGTTTCTCAAATGGTTGCCTCGCCTGGTTCACCAACTACTTCTCAGACAGAGTTCAGTGTGTCAAATCGGAGGGCTTGTTGTCCGGACCTCTAGCAGTCTCTATGAGGGTGCCACAGGGTTCAATTCTCGGGCCGACTCTCTTCTCTGTATACATCAATGATGTCGCTCTTGCTGCTGGTGATTCTCTGATCCATCTCTACACAGACGGCACCATTCTGTATACCTCTGGCCCTTCTTTGGACACTGTTAACTAACCTCCAGACGAGCTTCAATGCCATACAACTCTCCTTCTGTGGCCTCCAACTGCTCTTAAATGCAAGTAAAACTAAATGCATGCTATTCAACCGATCGCTGCCTGCACCTGCCCGCCCGTCCACCATCACTACTCTGGATGGTTCTGACTTAGAATATGTGGACAACTACAAATACCTAGGTGTCTGGTTAGACTGTAAACTCTCCTTCCAGACTCACATTCCAATCTCCAATCCAAAATTAAATCTAGAATCGGCTTCCTATTTCGCAACAAAGCATCCTTCACTCATGCTGCCAAACAAACCCTCGTAAAATTGACCATCCTACCGATCCTCGACTTTGGCGATGTAATTTACAAAATAGCCTCCAACACTCTACTCAACAAATTGGATGCAGTCTATCACAGTGCCATCCGTTTAGTCACCAAAGCCCCATATACTACCCACCACTGCGACCTGTACGCTCTCGTTGGCTGGCCCTAGCTTAATACTCGCCGCCAAACCCACTGGCTCCAGGTCATCTACAAGTCTCTGCTAGGTAAAGCCTCGCCTTATCTCAGCTCACTGGTCACCATAGCAGCACCCACCCATAGCACGCGCTCCAGCAGGTATATCTCACTGGTCACCCCCAAAGCCAATTCTTACTTTGGCCGCCTTTCCTTCCTCTTCTGCCAATGACTGGAACGAACTGCAAAAATCACTGAAGTTGGAGACTCATATCTCCCTCACTAGCTTTAAGCACCAGCTGTCAGAGCAGCTCACAGATCACTGCACCTGTACATAGCCCATCTGTAAATAGCCCATCCAACTACCTCATCCCCATACTGTTATTTATTGATCTTGCACCTTTGCACCCCAGTATCTCTACTTGCACATTCATCTTCTGCACATCTACCATTCCAGTGTTTAATTGCTATATTGTAAGTACTTCGCCACCATGGCCTATTTATTGCCTTACCTCCCTTATCCTACCTCATTTGCACACACTGTATATAGACGTTTCCTACTGTATTATTGACTGTATGTTTGTTTATTCCATGTGTAACTCTGTGTTGTTGTATGTATCGAACTGCTTTGCTTTATCTTAGCCAGGTCGCAGTTTTAAATGAGAACTTGTTCTCAACTAGCCTACCTGGTTAAATAAAGGTGAAAAAAAATAAAAAATAAAAATAATAATTCTATTAGAATGATGATTGCAGAGAAAGCGACAGGGCAACAACTCTTACAATTCCAACTATTGAATCCTGGAAGATACTGTTCTTAATTATACAACTACCTTTCTTGCCAAAACAGAGATGATGAAATGTTTTTATTGGGCAGCTAATACATCCTGTAAAAGGCCCAGTGCACTACATTTATGAACAAATATATATGTTTGAAAATAATGTTTTTTGGTATAATAATTTTTTTTCATTCAGATTTGTAAGGGGGTGCAGCATCCTCAGCACTCCTACTTCCTGCGGATATGGGATTGTTTATGTGTGCCATTCAGAGTGTGAATGGAACTCTTTTGACACCTTGTAGAGTCCATGTCCTGACGTATTGAGGCTGTTCTGAGGGGAAAAGGGGGTGTAACTCAAGGCAGCAGCTACTCTTCTTGGGGTCTGGCAAAATTAAGGCAGTTGTGCAGTGTGCTTGAAGGGGGTGTGTATCTTTACTGTTTGTGTGCTTGATGTTCATTATCAACCTATATAGGCCTTTGTGGCGCAGCTATTTGTGCGTACAATAAGTGTGTGGGGTGTGTTTTGTGTTTGAGAGAGTGTACATGTATGTGGTAAAAGGCTTCTGTCAATGGACTCTGTTTATATCTCCACTTTAACTTGGGTTTTACGCTCGGAAGTGATCAGAGAATTTAGTCCATCTATTTTGTGATCTGGATTTAGTAGTGAAGTTGGTCTATGTTGGAAAGTAAAGATGATCCTTTTATTGCTATTATCCCATTCTTGCTTTTCGTGATAATGGATATGAATCTCTTTCATTCTGTCTGTGTCCTATGCTTGGAAGTGGCCGTGGAATTTAGAATAAATCTGTTTTGTAATCTGGATTCAGTAGAGAAATCAGACGGTATCTTTAGAAATAGCGTTTAGTCTTTTATTGTTATATCCAAATGTATTTATTATTATAATTTTATTATGGATCTGTAGTGCTAAATTTGTATCTTTCATTCACTCTACCTGTGTTCTAGGAGGGGGATGGACGGATCCGGATCTGGCAGACTTTGAGCTGCTGGTGATCATGAGTGCCACAGTGGAGCCCACCTCCGCCACCTGCCAGGTGCGCACCTCCTACCTGCCAGATGAGATCCTGTGGGGGTACGAGTTCCCCCCCGTGGTCTCCCTGTCTTCGTCTGGGAAGTATGTGGCGGACTTCACCTTCTTCGACAAGGTGGACAAAACAAAAACCCCGCCCCTCTTCAAACAGGCCCCCCCCCCAAGCCCGGCCATGCACTCGTCCCGCAGCAGCAGAGGGGGAGCAGAGGAAGGACCGGACCCAGAGAAGATGAAACTAGAGGAGAGCTATCAAGGGGAGGAGAGGGGGAGGGGCAGGGGGAGGGGCAGGGGGAGGGGGAGGGGGAGAGACAGTAGCCCCCTCAGTGTCCGTATCAGTAATGTATAGAGAGAGAGAGAGAGGATGGAGGGAAAGAGAGAGAGAGCATGAATGAGATGGAATGAGAGAGTTACGAGAAAGGAGAAAAGAGAGGAGACTGTATGGAGATTGATAAATTATCAAGTGAGAATAAAAGTTGAATGAAAGAGAGATGAGCTGCTCCTCTGTTGGGAAATGTGAACACACACACACACACGCTCCTTTATTGGACTTTATGCGTTTGTATCGCCCCTTGTGGTTGGAAAGGATTCAACAGGTGATAACCTTCAAAGGAACAAAATACATCCCATTTGTGTCTACTGTCCTGTAATCAAAGATGGACCAAGAAAGCTTTTTAAACTTAATTTGTCTGTATTTTTTATAAGAAGACTTGTGTGACTGGAAAGGTCAAGGTTGACTGGTTTACCAGGACAAAACATGGTTCACGAGGACATAATCAAAAGAACCATGCAGTGGAGGCTGCTGAAGGGAGGACGGCTCATAATAATGGCTGGAATGGAGTCAATGGATTGGCATCACATGGAAACCATGTGGAAACCATGTGGAAACCACGTGGAAACCATGTGTTTGATGTATTCGATAACATTCCACTTATTCCACTCCAGCCATTACCACAAGCCCATCCTCCCCAATTAAGGTGCCACCATCCTCCTGTGTAATCATGGTACTGTTACTGTTTTTAACACAGAAAGGTACTCTGTCTGCAGGACATGAGAGTGGAAATACTGGAGAAAATAAAACACATTACATTTTTTATGATATTGTATGTATACTGTATGTATCTGTCCCTAACGATGCGATATCCAGCAGTACTTATTCACCTGAGTATATGCTTAGCAGGGTTGGGGTCCATTCCATTTAAATTCCGGTCAATTCAGAAAGTAAACCAAATCCCAATTCCAAATGTTCATTGTCACTCATTGAAAAGCACTGAGAAATGAAATTGGATTTTCAGTGTACTTCCTGAATTGACTAGAATTGAAATGTAATTCATTCCAACCCTGATGTTTAGTGTTTCTGTTATTTTTTTTTCACTGGAATATATGTATTGGAGATGTATGTTAACAATACTAAAAGCACTTTAACTTGATGGTGTATGTGTACACAAGCATGTTTATATGTTTCAGTCAATGTGAGTGCGAGACTGCATGTATGTGTGTTTTAACATATGCATGTTCATATGTATGTACTTGTTATTCCTCCTTAGACTGTACTTCAATACCTGATCACTCCAGTGGTCCTTCTAAAACGTGCCACTAAACTGTGCCTTTTGATGTGCCAGTGTCTGTGCAGTCGAGCATCAGATTTCAATATCATATGGTGTGGTTAGCTGACATGTTAAACACCTATCCATTCGTTGTGAGATCTGGCAGGCGTCTGCAATGATGTCAGGCAAGAATGCTACCATTGCCTGTGATTGGTTATAATGTGTTGGCCAGGCCAGGTCCCATCTGTAATACCGCAACCTCATCACCCTAACAGATAATATACTATGAAGTGTTGGCCAGGCCAGGTCCCATCTGTAATACTGGAACAGATAATATACAAATGTTAAATGTTTTTAATAAAAGTGCAGATTTACAACAGCTCTGTATTGGCCCGTCTCTGTCAAACAAAACCCCCACACCTGTGTCGGTTTCCGTGAAACCAGCACTGAAGGAAACATGCACTAAAGATATACCATATGGTTTTTGTTGCTGTACACTTCCACAATGCACTCTTAACCCCAGAGTGCCGCAGGTAGGGGAAAAGTAAAAATTGTAGTTTTTCCCCCTAGAGAACGATGGAGCTAGAGCTCTCAACGTTTTCCAGCATGAGAGCTACTCATTTTATTCTAGCTTTCAAATAGGCACATTCTCCTCTTCTCTTCTCCCCTGCAACTCCTCCCCGGGTTCTTAGTGTACAAGAGAAAGTAGTGCACTATGTTTTCTGTCAATATACCTGGTAAATAATGGTTAATAAACAACTCTAATGGGGGTCCTGTAAAATCTGTGATTTCTTTCCCAAATATAGTTCTCAGTAGTATTTTTCCTGGTTTTAGATTTTTTTTTTTTTTCACTCTCAAAATTACAATTGTTCATAGAGAAACAACGAAATTGGATGTTCTGAGCCCATGTCAATGCTTAAACCACACCAGAAGAGACATTTTTTAGACCTGGAAGAAAACTAAAACATTTGGAGTGTAATTCCCATCTGGGTCGTTAATTGCGCATCTAGTGTGCCATCTAATGTGCAGGTCTTGCTATGGTTTTGTATTGCTGCTGCTCATTTAACGGCAAAGTTTGCTACCAACAAATAATATATACAAATGATATACTTCTGCCAGGTAAGCAGGCTTTGCAGTTAAAGTTTAATTGAGAAGGTTTTGGGGAAAGCATTTCTGTCAGCCCACAAGATGATTATCACATTACAGTGGCAATTTTAGCATGTCAATCTTGGTTGGGAAAACAACCCATTTTTTTTTTAGATGCTTGCCAGCGAAGCCACTACACAACTCTAAACAATACATGAAATGCACTATAACTGTGACAAACGGTGCCCACAAACGTTTAGGGTCTACATCAAGCTGTCCAGAGAGTGGAGCTTATGGCTGACTTGCTTAAAAAATATATGGTTTCTGTTGACTCCTTGTTGATTTGCGTAACTGGGTAAGAACAGCATTCTCCTTCAATAATAATTCATGTCGACATGAGTTTAGACTTTTGAACCATACACAAACATTATTACATTCATGTTCAGTACATTCACAATCTTTGATGTTATAGAATTAACACTTAGCTCTAAGTATAAGCAAGTGCACGCAAACGAGCTGCGAGGAGGCAGGCCTCTTCGTTCAGCTATTTCGAAATGGATAGCGACAGAAACTCAGATGTTAGTTCAGATACATTTAGCAATTCAGCCTTCATTTATTATTCTTTAAATCACCACAGAGAGAGAGAGAGACCAGCGGTGAGCCTACAATTTTAAATATTTGATTAGTTCTATGTGGTCTAAAAAGGTAGGACAATACAATCACGAGCATCCACTTTTACAGACAATAAAGACGCACTGACAGCGCAATGCGCAAAAAAACAACCCCTCGCAATACGGACTGTATTAGACATGGGTCTAATACTCAACTTTTTGTGAAAAAAATGTGAAGATGAGATTTGTCTAAAACAGGCAATAGGCTACATGCAGGCTACCTCACCAAGTCAGAACAGTAGGCTAAGTTGTAAGGGAGAAAGGGACCACATTCTCAGGGTGAGAAACATAGGCTACTCACAGTTTACTATACAACACACACTTAGTATTACTTTCTTAGCTACAGTATACATATCTCCCCGGCATATTACATCATTTATGCAGCAGCATACTAGACGTATTTATGGACTCACCATTGTTGTAATGTGCTCACTTGAACAGGAAGTTGGCACGGCGGTCCTTCTTGTGGGACTTCTCAATTACTTTGTAACTTCTCAATTACTTTGTCATCAAAGTCTGGCATTCTCTGGATGAAGTCATGCTGGATTGACAGAATGGACAATGCATTTAACCCTTTCTGGCCCACGGTGGAAACATTTCTCTCTGACTCTGCGGTTGTCATCGGAGTGGTTTGATTTTAAGAAGAGAGACCGTGTCAGATAAGTGATCCTGCAGGTTGTTCTTGTAGAGTGATTTCAATAAAGAAAGTGTTGTCTCTTTTTGCAGCGCAGGATGCCGGTAGAGAGTGGACAGCTCTGTTTTCAACTTCTCCTGGTTCCCCACAGGCCATAGCCTGGTATCACATGGGAGTTCTGCGGTCGGAAAAGAAGGTACATACGGCGGGAAAAATGAGATGTCCATCAACTTTGCTGCAATTAAGTGGTGCCTTTCAGAAAACCTTTCTTGCACATGAGCAGAGATTGTGTCGCATGCCTCCTTCATCACGGGTGTAGTGTTAGGTTTTCTCCACCTTGGTTCAGTGGCATCACTAATGGCCAGAGCATCACTAATGGCCAGTGCATCACTAATGACCAGAGCATCACTAATGGCCAGTGCATTAACTAATGGCCAGTGCATTAACTAATGGCCAGTGCATCACTAATGACCAGTGCATCACTAATGGCCAGAGCATCACTAATGGCCAGAGCATCACTAATGACCAGTGCATCACTAATGACCAGTGCATCACTAATGGCCAGAGCATCACTAATGACCAGAGCATCACTAATGGCCAGAGCATCACTAATGACCAGTGCATCACTAATGGCCAGAGCATCACTAATGACCAGAGCATCACTAATGACCAGTGCATCACTAATGAACAGTGCATTAGTTTGCTCGCAAATGTTTGAATGTTCACCTTGAAGTTGTTGATTGCTCCAGCGAATCCTGCTGCATCAATGGTTCGTTTCTGCATTATGTTGTACAAAACATCCACCTCTGGCATGACCAAGGAAAAGAACTCGAGCAGTTGCAGAAATGTGGGATCCTTGAGTTTCATGGACAGGCCATAAGCGTCGCTGATGGTGATCTCATCCCATCCATGCTGCATGCAGATGTCCTCCATGCCCTGGGCCAGTGTCTCACGGTCCTGCAACACAGCATTGACGGTTCTGCTTTTGAAGTTCCATTGTTGTTATGCTGGTGAATGAGGACCCAAAAGCGACGTAATAGTAACAGAGTCTTTATTCCAGTATTAAACAAATAATGATTCTCCTGGATATAATCAAAGGTAAATCCAAAACAGGAAACTGAAATCCTCTCGTCAATAGAGAGGAACGACTGGAGACGCGACCACAGACTGCAGGTCGCTTCGGGAAGGCACTGGCCGTAGCTGACATAGACACCTGCTCACACGCAGCATCTGAAGAAGGCAAAGAACACGACAGGGCGGAACAAGGACACAGGAACAGCAAACATCAAACAAGAATCCGACAAGGACAGAAGCGGAAAACAGAGGGAGAAATAGGAACTCTAATCAGAGGGCAAAATAGGGGACAGGTGTGAAAGAGTAAATGAGGTCGTTAGGAGAATGAGAAACAGCTGGGAGCAGGAACGGAACGATAGAGAGAGAGAGAGCGGGAGAGGGAGAGAGGGAGGAGGAGAGAGAGAGAAAAAGAGAAAGAACCTAATAAGACCAGCAGAGGGAAGCACAGGGACAAGACATGATAATCAATGACAAAACATGACAGTACCCCCCCACTCACCGAGCGCCTCCTGGCGCACTCGAGGAGGAACCCTGGCGGCAACGAAGGAAATCATCAATCAACGAACGGTCCAGCACGTCCCGAGATGGAACCCAACTCCTCTCCTCAGGACCGTAACCCTCCCAATCCACTAAGTACTGGTGACCACGTCCCCGAGAACGCATGTCCATGATCTTCCGTACCTTGTAAATAGGAGCGCCCTCGACAAGGACGGGGGGGGGGGGAGGGAAGACGAACGGGGGCGCGAAGAAAAGGCTTGACACAAGAGACATGGAAGACAGGGTGGACGCGACGAAGATGTCGCGGAAGAAGCAGTCGCACAGCGACAGGATTGACGACCTGAGAGACACGGAACGGACCAATGAACCGCGGAGTCAACTTGCGAGAAGCTGTCGTAAGGGGAAGGTTACGAGTGGAAAGCCACACTCTCTGACCGCGACAATACCTAGGACTCTTAATCCTACGTTTATTTGCGGCTCTCACAGTCTGCGCCCTGTAACGGCAAAGTGCAGACCTGACCCTCCTCCAGGTGCGCTCACAACGTTGGACAAAAGCCTGAGCGGAGGGAACGCTGGACTCGGCGAGCTGGGACGAAAACAGAGGAGGCTGGTAGCCAAGACTACTCTGAAACGGGGATAGCCCGGTAGCAGACGAAGGAAGCGAGTTGTGAGCGTACTCAGCCCAGGGGAGCTGTTCTGCCCAAGACGCAGGGTTTCGAAACGAAAGGCTGCGTAATATGCGACCAATCGACTGATTGGCCCTTTCTGCTTGACCGTTAGACTGGGGATGAAACCCGGAAGAGAGACTGACGGAAGCACCAATCAAACGACAGAACTCCCTCCAAAACTGTGACGTGAATTGCGGACCTCTGTCTGAAACGGCGTCTAACGGGAGGCCATGAATTCTGAACACATTCTCAATGATGATTTGTGCCGTCTCCTTAGCGGAAGGAAGCTTAGCGAGGGGAATGAAATGTGCCGCCTTAGAGAACCTATCGATAACCGTAAGAATCACAGTCTTCCCCGCAGACGAAGGCAGACCGGTAATAAAGTCTAAGGCGATGTGAGACCATGGTCGAGAAGGAATGGGAAGCGGTCTGAGACGACCGGCAGGAGGAGAGTTACCTGACTTAGTCTGCGCGCAGTCCGAACAAGCAGCCACGAAACGGCGCGTGTCCCGCTCCTGAGTAGGCCACCAAAACCGCTGGCGAATAGAAGCAAGCGTACCCCGAACGCCGGGGTGGCCAGCTAACTTGGCAGAGTGAGCCCACTGAAGAACAGCCAGACGAGTAGAGACAGGAACGAACAGAAGGTTACTAGGACAAGCGCGCGGCGACGCAGTGTGAGTGAGTGCTTGCTTTACCTGTCTCTCAATTCCCCAGACAGTCAACCCGACAACACGCCCTTCAGGGAGAATCCCCTCGGGGTCGGTAGAAGCCACAGAAGAACTAAAGAGACGGGATAAGGCATCAGGCTTGGTGTTCTTATTTCCCGGACGATAGGAAATCACGAACTCGAAACGAGCGAAAAACAACGCCCAACGAGCTTGACGTGCATTAAGTCGTTTGGCCGAACGGATGTACTCAAGGTTCTTATGGTCAGTCCAAACGACAAAAGGGACGGTCGCCCCCTCCAACCACTGTCGCCATTCGCCTATGGCTAAGCGGATGGCGAGCAGTTCGCGGTTACCCACATCATAGTTGCGTTCCGATGGCGACAGGCGATGAGAAAAGTAAGCGCAAGGATGGACCTTATCGTCAGACTGGAAGCGCTGAGACAGAATGGCTCCCACGCCCACCTCTGAAGCGTCAACCTCGACAATGAATTGTTTAGTGACGTCAGGAGTAACAAGGATAGGGGCGGATGTAAAACGCTTCTTGAGGAGATCAAAAGCTCCCTGGGCGGAACCGGACCACT
Source organism: Salvelinus alpinus (assembly GCF_045679555.1). Taxonomy (NCBI): domain Eukaryota; kingdom Metazoa; phylum Chordata; class Actinopteri; order Salmoniformes; family Salmonidae; genus Salvelinus; species Salvelinus alpinus. The sequence continues at coordinate 20,716,496 of NC_092116.1, forward strand.
TAAAGCAAGTCTTGACAGAAGTCAGAGCTGTGAGAGGGGCAGCCACTTGACCGAAATTACGAATGAAACGCCGATAGAAATTAGCGAAACCGAGAAAACGCTGCAACTCGACACGTGACTTAGGGACGGGCCAATCGCTGACAGCCTGGACCTTAGCGGGATCCATCTGAATGCCTTCAGCGGAAATAACAGAACCGAGAAATGTGACAGAGGAGACATGAAAGGCGCACTTCTCAGCCTTCACGTAGAGACAATTCTCTAAAAGGCGCTGGAGTACACGTCGAACGTGCTGAACATGAATCTCGAGTGACGGTGAAAAAATCAGGATATCGTCAAGGTAAACGAAAACAAAAATGTTCAGCATGTCTCTCAGTACATCATTAACTAATGCCTGAAAGACAGCTGGAGCATTAGCGAGACCGAACGGCAGAACCCGGTATTCAAAATGCCCTAACGGAGTGTTAAACGCCGTTTTCCACTCGTCCCCCTCTCTGATGCGTACGAGATGGTAAGCGTTACGAAGGTCCAACTTAGTAAAGCACCTGGCTCCCTGCAAAATCTCGAAGGCTGACGACATAAGGGGAAGCGGATAACGATTCTTAACCGTTATGTCATTCAGCCCTCGATAATCCACGCAGGGGCGCAGAGTACCGTCCTTCTTCTTAACAAAGAAAAATCCCGCTCCGGCGGGAGAGGAAGAAGGCACCACGGTACCGGCGTCGAGAGAAACAGACAGATAATCCTCGAGAGCCTTACGTTCGGGAGCCGACAGAGAGTATAGTCTACCCCGAGGGGGAGTGGTCCCCGGAAGGAGATCAATACAACAATCATACGACCGGTGAGGAGGAAGGGAGCTGGCTCTGGACCGACTGAAGACCGTGCGCAGATCATGATATTCCTCCGGCACTCCTGTCAAATCACCAGGTTCCTCCTGAGTAGAGGGGACAGAAGACACAGGAGGGATAGCAGACATTAAACACTTCACATGACAAGAAACGTTCCAGGATAGGACAGAATTACTAGACCAATTAATAGAAGGATTATGACATACTAGCCAGGGATGACCCAAAACAACAGGTGTAAAAGGTGAACGAAAAATCAAAAAGGAAATGGTCTCACTGTGGTTACCAGATACTGTGAGGGTTAAAGGTAGTGTCTCACATCTGATACTGGGGAGAAGACTACCATCTAAGGCGAACATGGGCGTGGGCTTCCCTAACTGTCTGAGAGGAATGTCATGTTTCCGAGCCCATGCTTCGTCCATAAAACAACCCTCAGCCCCAGAGTCTATCAAGGCACTGCAGGAAGCAGCCGAACCGGTCCAGCGTAGATGGACCGACAAGGTAGTACAGGATCTTGATGGAGAGACCTGAGTAGTAGCGCTCACCAGTAGCCCTCCGCTTACTGATGAGCTCTGGCTTTTACTGGACATGACATGACAAAATGTCCAGCAGAACCGCAATAGAGGCAAAGGCGGTTGGTGATTCTCCGTTCCCTCTCCTTAGTCGAGATGCGAATACCTCCCAGCTGCATGGGCTCAGTCTCTGAGCCGGTGGGAGGAGATGGTTGAGATGCGGAGAGGGGAAACACCGTTAACGCGAGCTCTCTTCCACGAGCTCGGTGACGAAGATCTACCCGTCGTTCTATGCGGATGGCGAGTGCAATCAAAGAGTCCACGCTGGAAGGAACCTCCCGGGAGAGAATCTCATCCTTAACCTCAGCGTGGAGTCCCTCCAGAAAACGAGCGAGCAACGCCGGCTCGTTCCAGTCACTGGATGCAGCAAGAGTGCGAAACTCTATAGAGTAATCCGTTATGGATCGATCACCTTGACATAGGGAAGCCAGGGCCCTGGAAGCCTCCTTCCCAAAAACTGAACGATCAAAAACCCGTATCATCTCCTCTTTAAAGTTCTGATAATCGTTAGAACACTCAGCCCTTGCCTCCCAGATAGCTGTGCCCCACTCCCGAGCCCGACCAGTAAGGAGTGATATGACGTAAGCGATCCGAGCTCTCTCACTTGAGTACGTGTTGGGCTGGAGAGAGAACACAATATCACACTGGGTGAGAAAAGAGCGACACTCAGTGGGCTGCCCAGAGTAACATGGTGGGTTATTAACCCTAGGTTCCAGAGACTCGGAAGACCAGGAAGTAGCTGGTGGCACGAGACGAAGACTCTGAAACTGTCCAGAGAGATCGGAGACCTGAGCGGCCAGGGTCTCAACGGCATGACGAGCAGCAAACAATTCCTGCTCGTGTCTGCCGAGCATTGCTCCCTGGAACTCGACGGCAGTGTTGAGAGAATCCATAGTCGCTGGGTCCATCTTGGTCGGATTCTTCTGTTATGCTGGTGAATGAGGACCCAAAAGCGACGTAATAGTAACAGAGTCTTTATTCCAGTATTAAACAAATAATGATTCTCCTGGATATAATCAAAGGTAAATCCAAAACAGGAAACTGAAATCCTCTCGTCAATAGAGAGGAACGACTGGAGACGCGACCACAGACTGCAGGTCGCTTCGGGAAGGCACTGGCCGTAGCTGACATAGACACCTGCTCACACGCAGCATCTGAAGAAGGCAAAGAACACGACAGGGCGGAACAAGGACACAGGAACAGCAAACATCAAACAAGAATCCGACAAGGACAGAAGCGGAAAACAGAGGGAGAAATAGGAACTCTAATCAGAGGGCAAAATAGGGGACAGGTGTGAAAGAGTAAATGAGGTCGTTAGGAGAATGAGAAACAGCTGGGAGCAGGAACGGAACGATAGAGAGAGAGAGAGCGGGAGAGGGAGAGAGGGAGGAGGAGAGAGAGAGAAAAAGAGAAAGAACCTAATAAGACCAGCAGAGGGAAGCACAGGGACAAGACATGATAATCAATGACAAAACATGACAATTG
>NC_092116.1:20719494-20727203 GCF_045679555.1 Salvelinus alpinus
TCACACTCAAAATTAAGTTAAATCTATCTCTGTGTCTGTCTCTCTTTCTGTCGGTCTCTCTCTCTGTCTCTCTCTGTCTCTATCTGTCTGTCTGTCTCTTGCTCTACTTCCCAGAGCCATGGGCAAGGACAAGGCTCAGTTCTCTCACTTCGTAAGGAGCGCTGATTCTCTGAATCTCCTCTAACTCTAACACACACAATCCCCCCGTCTCCCTGAGGCCATGTCTGTCACATCCTCAACAAGTAAGTGCTAAATTCAACTTTCCACATTCACAGTATCTGCATAAAGACAGTTCTATGTCATAGAACATATCACACTTCACAACGTTGCGCTCTCATTTGCACGTTATCAAATCCAGCACCTTGCTCCCTCACCCCTCCCTGTGCTGAAGAGACCATGTGACTCCATATGTGGTACGGAGATAAGGGGAGGAGCTCAATAACCAAAACCTCACCACTTCTACAACCGTATATCTAACCTATCTTCCCCAGCTGTACAGACGCCCCCCCCCCCGACACACCAGATCTCCTGAAATATCCAACCTATCTTCCCCAGCTGTACAGACGCCCCCCCCGACACACCAGATCTCCTGAAATATCCAACCTATCTTCCCCAGCTGTACAGACGCCCCCCCCCCCCCCCCCCGACACACCAGATCTCCTGAAATATCCAACCTATCTTCCCCAGCTGTACAGACGCCCCCCCCGACACACCAGATCTCCTGAAATATCCAACCTATCTTCCCCAGCTGTACAGACGCCCCCCCCGACACACCAGATCTCCTGAAATATCCAACCTATCTTCCCCAGCTGTACAGACGCCCCCCCCCCCCCCCCCCGACACACCAGATCTCCTGAAATATCCAACCTATCTTCCCCAGCTGTAGACGCCCCCCCCCCCCCCCGACACACCAGATCTCCTGCAATATCCAACCTATCTTCCCCAGCTGTACAGACGCCCCCCCCCCCCGACACACCAGATCTCCTGAAATATCCAACCTATCTTCCCCAGCTGTAGACGCCCCCCCCCCACCCCCCCCCCCGACACACCAGATCTCCTGAAATATCCAACCTATCTTCCCCAGCTGTACAGACGCCCCCCCCCTGACACACCAGATCTCCTGAAATATCCAACCTATCTTCCCCAGCTGTACAGACGCCCCCCCCCCGACACACCAGATCTCCTGAAATATCCAACCAATCTTCCCCAGCTGTACAGACGCCCCCCCCCCCCCTGACACACCAGATCTCCTGAAATATCCAACCTATCTTCCCCAGCTGTACAGACCCCCCCCCCCCCCCCCCCCGACACACCAGATCTCCTGAAATATCCAACCTATCTTCCCCAGCTGTAGACGCCCCCCCCCCCCCCCCGACACACCAGATCTCCTGAAATATCCAACCTATCTTCCCCAGCTGTACAGACGCCCCCCCCCCCCCCCCCCCGACACACCAGATCTCCTGAAATATCCAACCTATCTTCCCCAGCTGTAGACGCCCCCCCCCCCCCCCCCGACACACCAGATCTCCTGAAATATCCAACCTATCTTCCCCAGCTGTACAGACGCCCCCCCCCCCCCCCCCGACACACCAGATCTCCTGAAATATCCAACCTATCTTCCCCAGCTGTACAGACGCCCCCCCCCCCCCTGACACACCAGATCTCCTGAAATATCCAACCTATCTTCCCCAGCTGTACAGACGCCCCCCCCCCCCCCGACACTCCAGATCTCCTGAAATATCCAACCTATCTTCCCCAGCTGTACAGACGCCCCCCCCCCCCCCCCCCTGACACACCAGATCTCCTGAAATATCCAACCTATCTTCCCCAGCTGTACAGACGCCCCCCCCCGACACACCAGATCTCCTGAAATATCCAACCTATCTTCCCCAGCTGTACAGACGCCCCCCCCCGACACACCAGATCTCCTGAAATATCCAACCTATCTTCCCCAGCTGTACAGACGCCCCCCCCCCGACACACCAGATCTCCTGAAATATCCAACCTATCTTCCCCAGCTGTACAGACGCCCCCCCCCCCCCCCCCCTGACACACCAGATCTCCTGAAATATCCAACCTATCTTCCCCAGCTGTACAGACGCCCCCCCCCCCCGACACACCAGATCTCCTGAAATATCCAACCTATCTTCCCCAGCTGTACAGACGCCCCCCCCCCCCCCCCTGACACACCAGATCTCCTGAAATATCCAACCTATCTTCCCCAGCTGTACAGACGCCCCCCCCCTGACACACCAGATCTCCTGAAATATCCAACCTATCTTCCCCAGCTGTACAGACGCCCCCCCCCGACACACCAGATCTCCTGAAATATCCAACCTATCTTCCCCAGCTGTACAGACGCCCCCCCCCCCGACACACCAGATCTCCTGAAATATCCAACCTATCTTCCCCAGCTGTACAGACGCCCCCCCCCCCCCGACACACCAGATCTCCTGAAATATCCAACCTATCTTCCCCAGCTGTAGACGCCCCCCCCCCCCGACACACCAGATCTCCTGAAATATCCAACCTATCTTCCCCAGCTGTACAGACGCCCCCCCCCCCCCCCCTGACACACCACATCTCCTGAAATATCCAACCTATCTTCCCCAGCTGTACAGACGCCCCCCCCCCGACACACCAGATCTCCTGAAATATCCAACCTATCTTCCCCAGCTGTACAGACGCCCCCCCCCCCCGACACACCAGATCTCCTGAAATATCCAACCTATCTTCCCCAGCTGTACAGACGCCCCCCCCCCCCCCCGACACACCAGATCTCCTGAAATATCCAACCTATCTTCCCCAGCTGTACAGACGCCCCCCCCCCCCCCCCCGACACCCCAGATCTCCTGAAATATCCAACCTATCTTCCCCAGCTGTACAGACGCCCCCCCCCCCCCTGACACACCAGATCTCCTGAAATATCCAACCTATCTTCCCCAGCTGTACAGACGCCCCCCCCCCCCCCCCCCGACACACCAGATCTCCTGAAATATCCAACCTATCTTCCCCAGCTGTACAGACGCCCCCCCCCCCCCCGACACACCAGATCTCCTGAAATATCCAACCTATCTTCCCCAGCTGTACAGACGCCCCCCCCCGACACACCAGATCTCCTGAAATATCCAACCTATCTTCCCCAGCTGTACAGACGCCCCCCCCCCCCCCCCCGACACACCAGATCTCCTGAAATATCCAACCTATCTTCCCCAGCTGTACAGACGCCCCCCCCCCCCCCCCCTGACACACCAGATCTCCTGAAATATCCAACCTATCTTCCCCAGCTGTACAGACGCCCCCCCCCCCCCGACACACCAGATCTCCTGAAATATCCAACCTATCTTCCCCAGCTGTACAGACGCCCCCCCCCCCCCCCCCCCTGACACACCAGATCTCCTGAAATATCCAACCTATCTTCCCCAGCTGTACAGACGCCCCCCCCCTGACACACCAGATCTCCTGAAATATCCAACCTATCTTCCCCAGCTGTACAGACGCCCCCCCCCGACACACCAGATCTCCTGAAATATCCAACCTATCTTCCCCAGCTGTACAGACGCCCCCCCCCCCCGACACACCAGATCTCCTGAAATATCCAACCTATCTTCCCCAGCTGTAGACGCCCCCCCCCCCGACACACCAGATCTCCTGAAATATCCAACCTATCTTCCCCAGCTGTACAGACGCCCCCCCCCCTGACACACCACATCTCCTGAAATATCCAACCTATCTTCCCCAGCTGTACAGACGCCCCCCCCCCGACACACCAGATCTCCTGAAATATCCAACCTATCTTCCCCAGCTGTACAGACGCCCCCCCCCCCCGACACACCAGATCTCCTGAAATATCCAACCTATCTTCCCCAGCTGTACAGACGCCCCCCCCCCCCCCCCCCCGACACACCAGATCTCCTGAAATATCCAACCTATCTTCCCCAGCTGTACAGACGCCCCCCCCCCCCCCCCGACACCCCAGATCTCCTGAAATATCCAACCTATCTTCCCCAGCTGTACAGACGCCCCCCCCCCCCCCCTGACACACCAGATCTCCTGAAATATCCAACCTATCTTCCCCAGCTGTACAGACGCCCCCCCCCCCCCCCCCCGACACACCAGATCTCCTGAAATATCCAACCTATCTTCCCCAGCTGTACAGACGCCCCCCCCCGACACACCAGATCTCCTGAAATATCCAACCTATCTTCCCCAGCTGTACAGACGCCCCCCCCCGACACACCAGATCTCCTGAAATATCCAACCTATCTTCCCCAGCTGTACAGACGCCCCCCCCCCCCCCCCCCCCGACACACCAGATCTCCTGAAATATCCAACCTATCTTCCCCAGCTGTACAGACGCCCCCCCCCCCCCCCGACACACCAGATCTCCTGAAATATCCAACCTATCTTCCCCAGCTGTACAGACGCCCCCCCCCCCCGACACACCAGATCTCCTGAAATATCCAACCTATCTTCCCCAGCTGTACAGACGCCCCCCCCCCCCCCTGACACACCAGATCTCCTGAAATATCCAACCTATCTTCCCCAGCTGTACAGACGCCCCCCCCCCGACACACCAGATCTCCTGAAATATCCAACCTATCTTCCCCAGCTGTACAGACGCCCCCCCCCCCCCCCCCTGACACACCAGATCTCCTGAAATATCCAACCTATCTTCCCCAGCTGTACAGACGCCCCCCCCCCTGACACACCAGATCTCCTGAAATATCCAACCTATCTTCCCCAGCTGTACAGACGCCCCCCCCCGACACACCAGATCTCCTGAAATATCCAACCTATCTTCCCCAGCTGTACAGACGCCCCCCCCCCCCCCCCCCCGACACTCCAGATCTCCTGAAATATCCAACCTATCTTCCCCAGCTGTACAGACGCCCCCCCCCACCCTAAGGCGTGCAGAGACCATCCCATTAGGTAGCCTAGTGGTTAGAGTGTTGCACTTGGAACCGAAAGGTTGCAAGATCGAATCCCCGAGCTGACAAGGTAAAAATCTGTCATTCTGCCCCTGAACAAGGCAGTGAAGACACTGTTTCCTAGACTGTCATTATAAATAAGAATATGCTCTTAACTGACTTGCCTAGTTAAACAAAGGTCAAAACAATGAATAGTAAAGGGTCTGTTATCCCCTCACCTTTCACCCTGTTCCTCCTTGTTATCCCCTCACCTTTCACCCTGTTCCTCCTTGTTATCCCCTCACCTTTCACCCTGTTCCTCCTTGTTATCCCCTCACCTTTCACCCTGTTCCTCCTTGTTATCCCCTCACCTTTCACCCTGTTCCTCCTTGTTATCCCTTCACCTTTCACCCTGTTCCTCCTTGTTATCCCCTCACCTTTCACCCTGTTCCTCCTTGTTATCCCCTCACCTTTCACCCTGTTCCTCCTTGTTATCCCCTCACCTTTCACCCTGTTCCTCCTTGTTATCCCCTCACCTTTCACCCTGTTCCTCCTTGTTATCCCCTCACCTTTCACCCTGTTCCTCCTTGTTATCCCCTCACCTTTCACCCTGTTCCTCCTTGTTATCCCCTCACCTTTCACCCTGTTCCTCCTTGTTATCCCCTCACCTTTCACCCTGTTCCTCCTTGTTATCCCCTCACCTTTCACCCTGTTCCTCCTTGTTATCCCCTCACCTTTCACCCTGTTCCTCCTTGTTATCCCCTCACCTTTCACCCTGTTCCTCCTTGTTATCCCCTCACCTTTCACCCTGTTCCTCCTTGTTATCCCCTCACCTTTCACCCTGTTCCTCCTTGTTATCCCCTCACCTTTCACCCTGTTCCTCCTTGTTATCCCCTCACCTTTCACCCTGTTCCTCCTTGTTATCCCCTCACCTTTCACCCTGTTCCTCCTTGTTATCCCCTCACCTTTCACCCTGTTCCTCCTTGTTATCCCCTCACCTTTCACCCTGTTCCTCCTTGTTATCCCCTCACCTTTCACCCTGTTCCTCCTTGTTATCCCCTCACCTTTCACCCTGTTCCTCCTTGTTATCCCCTCATCTTTCACCCTGTTCCTCCTTGTTATCCCCTCACCTTTCACCCTGTTCCTCCTTGTTATCCAACGTTGCCTGAGCAAACAGTTCATTCAACAACACACATTTCTCCTTTTCCTTATTTGAATACCTGCACCCCATTATAAACTCCACCCCCAACCTCTCACACAGACATTCCAACAGAGACATTAATGGCCTTAACCTGGCGCACACAGAAAACACATGAATCACAGTTTCACTCATGACACAGAAAGTACACCCCTGTACAACTCCCGGGTCGACCCGTGCCAACCAGATATTAGTGGCCAGGGTTTCATGTAGGTCTCCTGACCTCTTTGGTACTGGGGGTTTGTAGAGCCCCCTCCATCTAAAACCCACCACACTCTCCTCCCCACATACCCCCTGCCACTGATGTGCCTTCACTCCTGTTAGGCTCCTAATTTTATGTTACTATTTTTATATCAATCCTTTATTTAACTAGGCAAGTCAGTTAAGAACGTATTCTTATTTACAATGACGGCCTACCCCAGCCAAACCCTCACCTGGACGACGCTGTAACAATTGTGAGCGGCCCAATGGGACTCCCAATCATGGCCAGTTGTGATACAGCCCAGGATCAAACCAGGGTCTGTAGTGACACCTCTAGCACTGAGATGCAGTGCCTTAGACCACTGCGTCACTCGGGAGCCCCTTACCTTAATGCAGAGATTGTAGAGGGCTTTACCTCCCACCCCCTCAAACTCCCCAGGATCGGAGTGTTAAAATCTAACAAGTCCTCCAGACCCCCTTGCCAGTCTCCAGTCTCTGGAGAAACATTGGTGGCCCCTCCCCCTTAAGCCGCTCAAACACCCCCCCTTACCGGCTCAGACAGTGCCTCCTGGACCTCCTCCAGGAATCTCTCCAGCAGCCCTAGAGACGTTAGTCCTGTTTGTTGTGCCAGGACTTCCGGGGGTTTCCACCCCTCCTCTCCCAGCAGTCTCAGGTCACCCAGCCTTTGTAAACCCACTGCCATCATTTACATTACATTTACATTTAAGTCATTTAGCAGACGCTCTTATCCAGAGCGACTTACAAATTGGTGCATTCACCTTATGATATCCAGTGGAACAACCACTTTACAATAGTGCATCTAACTCTTTTAAGGGGGAGGGGGGGGGGTTAGAAGGATTACTTTATCCTATCCTAGGTATTCCTTAAAGAGGTGGGGTTTCAGGTGTCTCCGGAAGGTGGTGATTGACTCCGCTGACCTGGCGTCGTGAGGGAGTTTGTTCCACCATTGGGGTGCCAGAGCAGCGAACAGTTTTGACTGGGCTGAGCGGGAACTGTACTTCCTCAGAGGTAGGGAGGCGAGCAGGCCAGAGGTGGATGAACGCAGTGCCCTTGTTTGGGTGTAGGGCCTGATCAGAGCCTGAAGGTACGGAGGTGCCGTTCCCCTCACAGCTCCGTAGGCAAGCACCATGGTCTTGTAGCGGATGCGAGCTTCAACTGGAAGCCAGTGGAGAGAGCGGAGGAGCGGGGTGACGTGAGAGAACTTGGGAAAGTTGAACACCAGACGGGCTGCGGCGTTCTGGATGAGTTGTAGGGGTTTAATGGCACAGGCAGGGAGCCCAGCCAACAGCGAGTTGCAGTAATCCAGACGGGAGATGACAAGTGCCTGGATTAGGACCTGCGCCGCTTCCTGCGTGAGGCAGGGTCGGTTGCCTCTGCAT